>NW_019154800.1:4445-8214 GCF_002288905.1 Enhydra lutris kenyoni | reverse complement strand
CTCTGAATGGATGCCTGGAAACTCCACCTCCGTTACCACTGAAGCCTAGGAACAGGGCAGCTTTGATCCAGTGGCTCTGCTTCGCAGTTCCAAGGGATCTGAGTTGACGGAGGTTCTCAGTCTGACGGGTCACAATGCTGCTTGGTGTCCAGGGAGACCTTAGAATGTGGCGGTAGCTCTGGGGCCATGCAGGATCCTCCTACCCTGTGGGTGGGACCCCGTTCCCAAGAGCAAAGTTTCCTTCTCGGGACCACGGGGGTTCTACTGTATGGCTCAGGGACCACACGTTGGGCCATATGTTGGTTTTCCAGAACAGGCCGGAGGGACAGAGGCCTGAAAACCTAAGCTAGGTTTTGGATGAGGTCCTAGGGGCATGTCAGGTTGAATCTTCGGACTCAGGCCCTTTGACGTGCGTGTCTTCCTGGAGGTAGGTGCTGACGGTGTCTCATACTGCACCTTTTTTCCAGAGGGGCCTATGAAATTGGTGTGGGTTCAGGTGCCTTGCAGGTGTCTCCCATTCTGGAAGGTTTGGGCAACTGAGACGGGCAGTTTCTTCGGGAGAGCAGGCCCAGTGATGCGGTGTGGTTCTGGGGGTCCCGTCGGAGGGCATGTGGTCAAAGCTTTGGGAACGAAGTCTTCAGACAGCAACTCGGGGAAGAATTAGAGGCGAGGTTATGGCAGGCCCGTTGTGCAGACCCTGAAAGCAGCTCTTCAGGACTTGAAATTCGGGTGCCTGGGAGGCAGTAGCAGAAGCTTTTCTCTCTGGACTGTGTACGTAGGATGGTCTCTGAATGGACGGGTGAGCACATGGGTCCATGGGATATTCTCCCTTTCTGGGGATTCTGCCAGGCTCCCAAGAGTTTGGTGTTTTTCTGGGGGAAGGGAAGAGTGCTCTTTTCCATCTCAGGGGTCCTGCCTAAACAGGGATTCCAGAGACGGGTTGTGGGTCACGTGGCCTGGACAACCCCACCAAGGGATAGTGTTTGGGTCTAGGGGCTCAATTGGTTCTCTCTGTGGCATCTTGGTCCAGCCCCGACTGGCTGTGCTTGAATGGGTCTCAGGCTAAGAGTCACAATGCCTGTTTGGGCCCAGTTGCCCCTCCTGAGAGGGCGTGATCTCATGGGCCATGCAGGTGGCTCCCACTCTGAAAGTAGTACCACCATATCAACATCCACTTTTCTGCCATGGGGAAGGAGGAGTATTCTGTTGTGCTTCAGGTACACACAAGGGCAGGGTTTTGCACTACCTTCTGGGGTCTGATACCTGCATACCCAGGTTGGATTGAAATAACGGGCTCGGGCCAAGGCAGTTCCCACCTGCAGGATATGGGTCCCGCTATCTGGCTGGCCGACAGGAGATTGTGTCTCGGGCTGTGTTACACAGAGCATTAGTTTACAGGGCGACCTATGATATCAGGGTGCCCTTGAGGGCCATGTGGTTGGACGCTATTTGGTGGTTTTGGGCAGACCTGTAGGACATTTCTTCTTTCTGTTGGCCAGGTAGAAGGCAGCTTTGTGACTCCAGAATTCCCAAGGTGGAGGGCCTGCTGGCAAAGCTTGTGAGGATCAAATCTGAAAACACAAGCTCTGGTTATGTTCAGTGCCGAGGGCATGACAGTTCCAATGGGCAGCAGCTGTTTCAAGATCTCCAGCACCTGAGGATGGGCGAGGGTGAGATGTCTGCTCTCACTGGAATTTGTATCCATGATGGCCAACTAATGCTCGGGTGGCATCAAGAACCCTTGGAGGCTTATCCACCTGGAGCTAGTGAGCTGCTCCAAACCACAAGGTGTCCTTCTACGGGACAGGTGAAGTGAGCTTAGAGGTCTCCCACATGGAAAGATTCGACAGCAGAGCTCTCCGAATGGATGTCTGGAAACCCCACCTCGCGTTCCCACAGCAGCCAAGGAACAGGGTAGCTTTGATCCGCTTCTTCTGGTTCGAAGTTCTAAGTGAACTGAGTTGACAGATGTTCTCAGTCTGACGGGTTGCAATGCTGCTTGGTGTCCAGGTAGACCTTAGAATGTGGCTGTGGCTCTGGGGCCCTGCAGGAATCTCCTAGGCTGAGGGTTGGTCCCCGTTCTCAAGAGCAAGGTTTCCTTCTCGAGACCAGAGGGATTCTATTGTAAGGCTAGGGGTCACACGTTGGGCCATAAGTTGGTTTTCCAGAACAGGCCTGAGGGACAGAGGCCTGAAAACCTAAGCAAGGTATTGGATGAGGTTCAGGGGCATGTCAGGTTCAATCTTCAGACTCAGGTCCATTGACGTGCGTTTCTTCCTGCAGGTAGGTGCTGAAGGTGTGTCAGTCAGACTGCGCATTTTTTCCAGAGCAGCCTATGTAATTGGTGTGGTTTCAGGTGCCTTGATGGCTTCTCCCATTCGGGAAGGTTTGGGTTACTGAGATGTGCACAGTTACCTCAGGAGAGCAGGCCCAGTGATGCTGTTTGGTTCTGGAGGTCCCATCCTGGAGGGCATGTGGTCACGGCTTTGGGAACCAAGTCTTCAGACAGCAACTCGGGGAAGACTTAGGAGAGAAGTTATGGCAGGACCGATCTGAAGACCCTGAAAGCAGCTCCTCCGGATTTGAAATTCGGATGCCTGGGAGTAATAGCAGAGGCTTTTCTCTCTGGACTCTATATCCAGGATCGCCTCGGAATGATAGAGTTGCTTCATGGGTCCATTGGAGGTTCTTCCTATCTGGGGATTTTCCCCGGCTCCCAAGAGTTTGCTGTCTTTCTGGGGGAAGGGAAGAGTGCTGTTTTCCACGTCAGGGGTCCTGCCCAAACAAGGATTGCAGAGTGGGGTTGTGGGTCACGTGGCCTGGACAACCCACCAAGGGTTAAGATTTGGGCCAAGAGGCACGAGAGGCCTGCTATCTGTCTTCCTTGTCCATCCACCAACAGGGTGTGCTTTAAAGGGGTCTCAGGCTGAGGGTCCCAAGGCCTGCTTGTGCCCAGCTGCCCCTCCTGAGTGGGCGTGGTCTCATGGGCCATGTAGCTGGCTCCCACTGTAGAGTAGTACAAGCATCTCCACATCCACATTCCTACCATGAGGAAGGAGGAGTACTCTGCTGTGATTCAGGTTCCCCCATAGGCAGGGATTTGCGCTACCTTCTGGGTTCAGATACCTGCATACCCAGGTTCACAGGAGATGACGGGCTCTGACCAAGACAGAGCCCACCTGCAGTATATTGGTGGCGCTGTGTGGCCGGCTGACAGGAGGCCGGGGTTCGGGCTGTGTCAGACAGAGCATCAGTTCACAGGGCGGCCGATGATATCAGGGTGCCCTTGAGGGCAATGCTGCTGGACCCTCTTGTGGGGATTCTGGGCAGATCCGTAGGGCATTTCTTCCTTCCGGTGGGAAGGTAGAAGGCAGTATTTTTTTTCCAGAATTCCCAATATGGATGGCCTGCTGGCAAGGGGTGTGTGGATGGAAGTCTGAAAAAAAAGCTATGCTTATGTTCAGTGCCGAGGCTATAACAGTTCCAATGTGCAGCGTCTATTTCAAGATCTCAAGCACCTGAGGGCGATCGAGTGTGAGATGTCTACTCACGCTGGAATTTGTATCCATGATTGCCAACGAATGCTCGTGCGGCCTCAACAAGCCTTGGCGGCTTTCCGAAGCTGGAGCTTGTGAGCTGCTCCAAACAGCAAGGTGTCCTTCTGTGGGACAGGGGAAGTCCAGATAGAGGGCTCCAGGGTCCCCATATGGAAAGATTCGATAGCAGAGCTCTCCGAATGGATGCCTGGAAACTCCACCTCCGTTACCAC
>NW_019154800.1:0-4395 GCF_002288905.1 Enhydra lutris kenyoni | reverse complement strand
CAATGCTGCTTGGTGTCCAGGGAGACCTTAGAATGTGGCGGTAGCTCTGGGGCCATGCAGGAACCTCCTAGCCTGTGGGTGGGACACCGTTCCCAAGAGCAAATTTTCCTTCTCGGGACCTGAGGGGTTCTACTGTATGGCTCAGGGACTACACGTTGGGCCATATGTTGGTTTTCCAGAACAGGCCGGAGGGACAGAGGCCTGAAAACCTAAGCTAGGTTTTGGATGAAATCCTAGGGGCATGTCAGGTTAAATCTTCAGACTCAGGTCCATTGACGTGCGTTTCTACCTGCAGGTAGGTGCTGAAGGTGTGTCAGTCAGACTGCACATTATTTCCAGAGAAGCCTATGAAATTGGTGTGTGTTCAGGTGCCTTGAAGGTTTCTCCCATTCTGGAAGGTTTAGGCAACTGAGATGTGCAGAGTTCTCTCAGGAGAGCAGGCCCATTGATGCAGTTTTGTTGTGGAGGTCCCATCCTGGAGGGCATGTGGTCACGGCTTTGGGAACCAAGTCTTCAGACAGCAACTCGGGGAAGACTTAGGAGCGAAGTTATGGCAGGACCGAGCTGCAGACCGTGAACCAGCTCCTCAGGATTTGAAATTCGGATGCCTGGGAGCAGTAGCAGAGGCTTTTCTGTCTGGACTCTATGTCCAGAATGGCCTCGGAATGATAGGGTTGCTACATGGGTCCATGCGAGGTTCTTCCTATCTGGGGTTTTTCCCCGGCTCCCAAGAGTTTGCTGTCTTTCAGGGGGAAGGGAAGAGTACTGTTTTCCACGTCAGGGGTCCCGCCCAAGCAAGGATTCCAGAGTGGGGTTGTGGGTCACGTGGCCTGGACTACCCCAACAAGGGTTCGGATTTGGGCCAAGAGGCACGAGAGGCCTGCTCTCTGGCTTCCTGGTCCAGCCCCCAACAGGGTGTGCTTTAAAGGGGTCTCAGGCTGAGGGTCAGAGGGCTGCTTGTGCCCAGCTGTCCCTCCTGAGTGGGGGTGGTCTCATGGGCCATGTAGCTGGCTCCCACTCTAGAGTAGTACAACCATCTCAACATCCACATTCCTGCCATGAGGAAGGAGGAGTACTCTGTTGTGATTCAGGTTCCCCCATAGGCAGGGATTTGCGCTACCTTCTGCGGTCAGATACCTGTATACCCAGGTTCGCGGGAGATGACGGGCTCTGACCAAGACAGAGCCCACCTGCAGGATATGGGTCGCGCTATGTGGCTGGCTGACAGGAGGCCGGTGCTCGGGCTGTGTCTGACAAGCATCAGTTCACAGGGCAGCCTATGATATCAGGGTGCTCTTGAGGGCCATGCTGCTGGACCCTCAAATGGGGATTCTGGGCAGACCCATAGGGCATTTTTTCCTTCCGGTGGGCAGCCAGAAGGCACCTTTGTTTTACCAGAATTCCCAATATGGATGGCCTGCTGGCAAGGTGTGTGAGGATGGAAGTCTGAAAACAAAGCTATGGTTAAGTTCAGTGCCGAGGCCATAACAGTTCCAATATGCAGCGTCTGTTTCGAGATCTCAAGCACCTGAGGACGATCGAGTGTGAGATGTCTGCTCACGGTGAAATTTGTATCCATGATTGCCCACGAATGCTCTTGCGGCCTCAAGAAGCCTTGGCGGCTTTCTGAAGCTGGAGAATGTGAGCTGCTCCAAAGAGCAAGTTGTCCTTCAGCGGAAAAGGGGAAGTACAGTTAGAGTGCACCAGGGTCCCCATATGGAAAGATTCGATAGCAGAGCTCTCCGAATGGATGCCTGGAAACTCCACCTCCGTTACCACTGATGCCTAGGAACAGGGCAGCTTTGATCCAGTGGCTCTGCTTCGCAGTTCCAAGGGATCTGAGTTGAAGGAGTTTCTCATTCTGACGGGTCACAATGCTGCTTGGTGTCCAGGGAGACCTTAGAATGTGGCGGTAGCTCTGGGGCCGTGCAGGAACCTCCTACCCTGTGGGTGGGACCCCGTTCCCAAGAGCAAAGTTTCCTTCTCGAGACCTGAGGGGTTCTACTGTATGGCTCAGGGACCACACGTTGGGCTATATGTTGGTTTTTGAGAACAGGCCGGAGGGACAGAGGCCTGAAAACTTAAGCTAGGTTTTGGATGAGGTCCTAGGGGCATGTCAGGTTGAATCTTCGGACTCATGCCCATTGACGTGTGTGTCTTCCTGGAGGTAGGTGCTGACGGTGTCTCATACTGAGCCATTTTTCCAGAGCGGCCTCTGAAATTGGGGTGGGTATAGGTACCTTGCAGGTTTCTCCCATTCTGGATGGTTTGCGCAACTGAGACGGGCAGAGTTTCCTCGAGAAAGCAGACCCAGTGATGCGGTGTGGTTCTGGGGGTCCCATCCTGGAGGGCATGTGATCAAGGCTTTGGGAACGAAGTCTTCAGACAGCAACTCGAGGAAGAATTAGGGGCGAGGTTATGGCAGGCCCGATGTGTAGACTTGAAAGCAGCTCCTCAGGATTTGAAATTCGGGTGCCAGGGAGGCAGTAGCAGAAGCTTTGCTCTCAGGACTGTATACCTAGGATGGTCTCCGAATGCCCGGGTGAGCACATGTGTCCATGGGATATTCTCCCTTTCTGGGGATTCTGCCAGGCTCCCAAGAGTTTGGTGTTTTTCTGGGGGAAGGGAAGAGTGCTCTTTTCCATCTCAAGGATCCTGCCAAACAGGGATTCCAGAGACGGGTTGTGGGTCACGTGGCCTGGACAACCCCACCAAGGGGTAGGATTTGGTTCTAGGGGCACAATAGGTTCTCTCTGTGGGATCCTGGTCCAGCCCCGACAGCTGTGCTTGAAAGGGGTCTCAGGATAAGAGTCACAATGCATGTTTGTGCCCAGTTACCCCTCCTGAGTGGGCGTGGTCTCATGGTCCATGCAGGTGGCTCCCACTATGAAAGTAGTTCAACCATATCAACATCCACTTTCCTGCCATGGGGAAGGAGGAGTACTCTTTTGTGCTTCAGGTACACACAAGGGCAGGGTTTTGCACTACCTTCTGGGGTCACATACCTGCATACCCAGGTTGGATGGAAATAACGGGCTCGGGCCAAGGCAGTTCCTACCTGCAGGATATGGGTCCTGCTATCTGGCTGGCCGACAGGAGATTGGGTCTCGGACTGTGTTACACAGAGCATTAGTTCACAGGGCGACCTATGATATCAGGGTCCCCTTGAGGTCCGTGTGGATGGACGCTCATTGGGGGTTTTGGGCAGACCTGTAGGACATTTCTTCTTTCTGTTGGCCAGGTAGAAGGCAGCTTTGTGACTCCAGAATTCCCAAGGTGGAGGGCCTGCTGGCAAAGCTTGTGAGGATTGAAATCTGAAAACACAAGCTCTGGTTATGTTCAGTGCCAGGGCATGACAGTTCCCATGTGCAGCAGCTGTTTCAAGATCTAGAGCACCTGAGGATGGGCGAGGGTGAGATGTCCGCTCACACTGGAATTTGTATCCATGATGGCCAATGAATGCTCGGGTGGCCTCAAGAATCCTTGGAGGCTCATCCAAGCTGGAGCTTTTGAGCTGCTCCAAACCACAAGGTGTCCTTCTGCGGGACAGGGGAAGTCAGGATAGAGGTCTCCCACATGGAAAGATTCGACAGCAGAGCTCTCCGTATGGATGCCTGGAAACCCAACCTCGCGTTACCACAGCAGCCAAGGAACAGGGCAGCTTTGATCCGCTGCCTCTGGTTCGAAGTTCCAAGTGATCTGAGTTGACAGAGGTTCTCAGTCTGACGGGTCACAATGCTGCTTGGTGTCCAGGGAGATCTTAGGATGTGGCTGTGGCTCTGGGGCCATGCAGGAATCTCCTAGGCTGAGGGTTGGTCCCCGTTCTCAAGAGCAAGGTTTCCTTCTCGAGACCAGAGGGATTGTATTGTATGCCTAGGGGCCACACCTTGGGCCATCAGTTTGTTTTCTAAAACAGGGCTGAGGGACGGAGGCCTGGAATCCTAAGCTGTGTATTGGATGAGGGACTAGGGGTATGTCAGGTTCAATCTGAAGATTCAGGTCCATTGACGTGCGTTTCTTCCTGCAGGTAGGTGCAGAAGATGTGTCAGTCAGACTCCGCATTTTTTCCAGAGCAACCTATGAAATTGGTCTGGGTTCAGGTGCCTTGAAGGTTTCTCCCATTCTGGAAGGTTTGTGCAACTGAGATGTGCAGAGTTCCCTCGGGAGAGCAGGCCCAGCGATGCTGTTTTGTTGTGGAGGTCCCATCCTGGAGGGCATGTGGTCACGGCTTTGGGAACCAAGTCTTCAGACAGCAACTGGGGAAGAATTAGGAGCGAAGATATGGCAGGCCCGATCTGCAGACCCTGAAAGCAGCTCCTCAGGATTTGAAATTCTGATGCCTGGGAGCGGTTGCAGAGGCTTTTCTCTCTGTACTCTATATCCAGGATGGCCTCG
>NW_019154799.1:6742-11156 GCF_002288905.1 Enhydra lutris kenyoni | reverse complement strand
GGTGGGATCCTTGTCTGGTTTGGGGATCAAGGTGATGCTGGCCTCATAAAATGAGTTTGGAAGTTTTCCTTCCATTTCTATTTTTTTTGGAACAGTTTCAGGAGAATAGGAATTAATTCTTCTTTAAATGATTGGTAGAATTCTCATGGGAAGCCGTCTGGCCCTGGGCTTTTGTTTGTTTGGAGATTTTTGATGACTGTTTCAATCTCTTTACTGGTTATGGGTCTGTTCAGGTTTTCTATTTCTTCCTGGTTCAGTTGTGGTAGTTTATATGTCTCTAAAAATGTATCCATTTCTTCCAGATTATCAAATTTGTTGGAATAGAGTTGCTCATAGTATAATTGTTTGTATTTCTTTGGTGTTGGTTGTGATCTCTCCTCTTTCATTCATGATTTTATTTATTTGGGTCCTTTTTCTTTTCTTTTTGATAAGTCTGGCCAGGGGTTTGTCAATCTTATTAATTCTTTCAAAGAACCAGCTCCTAGTTTCGTTGATTTGTTCTATTTTTTTTTTTCTGGTTTCTATTTCATTGATTTCTGCTCTGATCTTTATGATTTCTCTTCTCCTGCTGGGTTTAGGCTTTCTTTGTTGTTATTACTCCAGGTCCTTTAGGTGTAGGGTTAGGTTGTGTATTTGAGACCTTTCTTGTTTCTTGAGAAAGGCTTGTACCACTATATATTTTCCCGTCAGGAATGCCTTTGTTGTGTCCCACAGATTTTGAACAGTTGTGTTTTCATTATCATTTGTTTCCATGAATTTTTTCAGTTCTTCTTTAATTTCCTGGTTGACCCATTCATTTTTTAGAAGGTTGCTGTGTAGTCTCCATATATTTGGGTTCTTTCCAAATTTCCTCTTGTGATTGAGTTCTGGCTTCAGAGCACTGTGGTCTGAAAAAAATGCAGGGAATGATCCCAATCTTTTGATATCGGTTGAGACCTGATTTAGGACCCAGGATGTGATCTATTCTGGAGATTGTTCCATGTGCACTAGAGAAGAATGTATATTCTGTTGCTTTGGGATGGAATGTTCTGAATATATCTGTGATGTCCTTCTGGTCCAGTGTGTCATTTAAGGCCTTTATTTCCTTGTTGATCTTTTGCTTAGAAGATCTGTCCATTTCAGTGAGGGGGGCGTTAAAGTCCCCTACTATTATTGTATTATTATCAATGTATTTCTTTGATTTTGTTATTAATTGGTTTATATAGTTGGCTGTTCCCATGTTAGGGGCATATATATTTAAAATTCTTAGATTGTCTTTTTGGACAGATCCTTTGAGTATGATATAGTGTCCTTCTTCATCTCTTTTTATAGTATTTGGCTTAAAATCTAATTTTCTGATATAAGGATTGCCACCCCAGCTTTCTTCTGATGTCCATTAGCATGATACATTGTTTTTCACCCCCTCACTTTAAATCTGGAGGTGTCTTCAGGTCTAAAATGAGTTTCTTGTAGGCAGCATATTGATGCGTTTTGTTTTTTTTTATCCATTCTGATACCCTGTGTCTTTTGATTGGGGCATTTAGTCCATTAGCATTCAGGGTAACTATTGAGAGATATGAATTTAGTGACATTGTATTGCTTGTAAGGTGACTGTTACTGTATATTGTCTCTGTTTCTTTTTGATCTACTTCTTTTAGGGTCTCTCTTTCCTTAGAGGACCCCTTTCAATATTTCCTGTAGAGATGGTTTGGTGTTTGCAAATTCTTTCAGTTTTTGTTTGTCCTGGAAGCTTTTTTTCTCTCCTTCTATTTTCAATGATAGCCCAGCTGGATATAGTATTCTTGGCTGCATGTTTTTCTCGTTTAGTGCTCTGAATATATCATGCCAGTTCTTTCTGGCCTGCCACGTGTCTGTGGATAGGTCTGCTGCCAAGCTAATATTTTTACCATTGTACGTTACAGACTTCTTTTCCCGGGCTGCTTTCAGGATTTTCTCTTTGTCACTAAGACTTGTAAATTTTACTATTAGGTGATGGGGTGTGGACCTATTATTTTGATTTTGAGGGGCATTCTTAGCATCTCCTCAATTTCAATGTTTGTTCCCTTTGCCATATTAGGGAAATTCTTTACAATAATTCTTTCCAATATACCTTCTGCTCCCCTCTCTCTTTCTTCCTCTTCTCGAATCCCAATTATTCTAATGTTGTGTCGTCTTATGGTGTCACTTATCTCTCAAATTCTCTCCTTGTGGTCCAGTAGCTGTTTGTCTCTCTTTTGCTCAGCTTCTTTATTCTCTGTCATTTGGTCTTCTATGTCACTAATTCTTTCTTCTGCCTCATTTATCCTAGCAGTAAGAGCTTCCATTTTTTATTGCACCTCATTAATAGCTTTTTTGATTTCAACTTGGTTAGATTTTAGTTCTTTTATTTCTCCAGAAAGGGCTTTTATCTCTCCAGAGAGGATTTCTCTACTATATTCTATGCCTTTTTCGAGTCCGGCTAGAACCTTGAGAATCGTCATTCTGAACTCTAGACTTGTCATATTATCAATGTCTGTATTGATTAGGTCCCCAGCCTTTAGTACTGCCTCTTGTTCTTTTTTTTGTGGTGAGCTTTTCTGCCTTGTCATTTTGTCCAGATAAGATTTGCTTTCTCCTCCTCTGGAATTCTGCTGTTCTCCTTGGTGAGTGAAATTGGCTCTTGGCTGGGTTTCTTATTGGTCTTCTGGGAGAGGGGCCTATTGTAGGAATTCTCAAGTGTCTTTGTCCCAGGTGGAATTGCACCACCTTTACCAGAGGCCGGGCTAAGTAATCCGCTCGGGTTTGCTTTCAGGAGCTTTTGTTCCCTGAGCACTTTCCGTAGAGTTCCAGAGGCCGGGAATGAAGATGGTGGCCTCCCAATCTCCAGCCTGGAGGAGCTGAGAGCTCGGAGTCCCACTCCTCAGTGCACCCTCAGAGAAAAGCGCCCAACCGCCCCCGTCTCCGTGGCCTCTGGTCATGCTTGGAGGAAAGAGCTCAATCGCTTGCACTTGGAGAAAAGTGCCCGGTCGCTTCTGTCACTGTGGCCTCTGGCCGCGCTCCGAGCTCACCCAGCCTGCAACCGGTTCAAGTTAACCCTGAGCTGAGAGCTCACTCCTAGGCTTTGTCGCTGTAGCTGGCTTCACCACTCTAATACCTGCGAGCTCTGTGACACCTAGACTTCCCCGATCCTTCTGTGACCCCGCGGGACCTGGGGTTACGCTAACTCCGCATGGGCTTCCCCCCGGGTTTAGCCTCTGGAGTGATGTCCCTCCATGGAGCAGACTTTTAAAAGTCCTAATTTTGTGCTCCGTTGCTCCGCCTCTTGCCGGGAGCCAGCCCCTCCCACTGCGGTCTATCTTCCCTTCACTTTGGATTCACTTCTCTGCAGGTCCTACCTTTCAGAAACTGATCGATTTTCTGTTTCTAGAATTGTTGCTCTTCTTCTCTTCAATTTCCCATTGGATTTGTAGGTGTTCACAATGGTTAGATAAGCTATCTAGCTGATCTCCTGCTACTTGATGTCATCTCAGCCTGCTACTTCTCCGCCATCTTGACTCCTCCCCCCATAACTGGAAATCTTAAAAAGGAAATTCATAATTATGATATTGTTGTTACATGCCATTATCATCATTATGTGCTCTTAAAATTACCCCAGAATCCCAAAGGGAATAAACTAATAAGAGTGAATTTAGTAACAGTTTCACATTAATAAGAGAATATGATAAATGAAAACACCAATCCATGTAAGATTATACTGTCGATGAATGGAAAACAAAGCATCATTTCCTAAAGTTATGAAAACGTTGGAGCACAAAGTAAAGTCATTCCATATGTTGTACAACACCTAAGTTAATAAATACCAAGTACTAGGTTTCAATGAACTAATAATATTCTAACACTTGTGTATTAATATTAAATTTTAGAAACTCTTAATGAATCCATTATTAAGGTATTTAATAGCTTTCAGCCATTTGTAACTACTCTCAAATGAGGAAATGATTTGGTTGATTTAGGACAGTCCATATTCTGTCATGACGCCCCTTGTAAGTCAAATCCATAAAGAATCAAATTGAGAATAATTGTTTCAGTCCGAGCCTGTTTTTGTAACTTTTTTCCTAATTTAAATTTAAAGACATGTTCCAAAAATAGTACAAAGTACTACATATGCCCTTTTTCAGTCACAGTTGTTGACATCTTGTATGTTTTTTTCATCATTCTCTCTACATATATATATACATGCACTTAATATTCTATATATAAGAATAATAGTACTATAAACATAAATGTGTATGCACACATGTATATATATATATATATATATATATACACTTTCTAAACCATTTGATGATAAGTTGGACATTGTGCCTCTTTATCTTTATCAGGTTATATTTCTTAATTAGATCATTATGTTATCTAACCAAAATGTAATGATCAAAATTGGAAAATCTGACATTGA
>NW_019154799.1:3206-6360 GCF_002288905.1 Enhydra lutris kenyoni | reverse complement strand
TTCATGTAATAATAAGTAATTTATTAAGAGATATTTTGAGGCTGTGTAAATATCCTGCTCCTCATGAAACTTTCATCCACTAGTTTTAGCATTCATTGATGATTTTCTACCTTAATCGTTACTTCTATATGGGTAGTTAAGTGTATTTTACTATAAAGATGGTCTTTCTTTTCTCCCAGGTATATTATTCATTTACTATAAAACAATATGAATTCAAGAATTGCAACTGCCCCTCAGAACAATGTATTACTTAAAATATAACCCCTGGGAAATTTTACTAGTTACCAAGCACATTTAGATACAGCCTTAGAAAAACAGATACTGCAATAGGCGTCTGGGGGAGAGGACAATATACGGCCTTGAAGCTGAGCAGCTAGGGATGCCCAGCTCGATCAGGGTGGAACACTGCCTGCTTCATTCTTCCATTATCTACCCTTCTCCCCCCCTCCCCCGGAGAGCACCTGTGGCTACTTAGATAAGTCCTTTGAATGTGCTTGTTCAACTATAAACTTTATACTACTTGTACAGACATATTTTGGCCTCCTTCTTGTTTAGCTACAAGGCATATAACTAATGTTTGACCTTCATTGGCTCTTCTGTGGGCTATTGTTTCTATCTAATAAAAGCGAGACTGAGGAGTTGCTCAGGGCAGCAGTCCTTTTGGCTGTTGTCCCCTGCTCCCATTCTCTTGCAGCTGACTGTTTGTGCCTACTTCTTCTCCCATTCGCTGACTGGAAGTGGCAAAGGATACTCATTTTACTCAAAAAGTTTAATTTATTAATATTATCATTTATCTGATATCCAAATTACACAAATATGGTGAATGGGAATTTCTTTTAATTGGATTCTAAACTTTTTTTATATGTCTTCTTCATTTTTTGAGGAGCTCTTTACACCAAGGTGATTTTAGCTTTCTTATACTTTCCTTGATCATCCCAAAATAAAACTGTCATTCTCCAGGGATCCAAGGTTCCCTTTAGTTAGTGATATTTAAAAACCAAAGTGGACATTAGTTGTGTTGGTTAGTGTGTTATTGTTTATTAGCCCTCAGAAGACTCTGTGTGGGTGTGGGTGTTATGCATTCATACTGATACCTCCAATTCTGATACACACTATACAGGTTACTTAAGAAAAAACTTCTTCTAATTTGTTTCCCCTACAGTGAGAAGCCTCAGTATCCTTTTCTTCAATGCCACAGTTGAATAAACCTAGAATACACAAAGAAATTACAAAACTGATAATCAATAACACTATAAAAAGTAAACCAGATATCCAGAACTCAATCTTTTCTTAACCTTTATTAAAATTTATGATTGCTGAACAAATTTGAAATATCTAATTTGAAGAGTTTTGACAAACATAAGCCATATTCTTTTTTTTTAAGATTTTATTTATTTATTTGACACAGAGAGAGAGAGAGAGATCACAAGTAAGCAGAGCAGCCAACAGAGAGAGAGGGGGAAGCAGGCTCTCCACTAAGCGTAGAGCCCAATGTGGGGCTCAATCCCAGGACCCCGAGATCATGACCTGAGCCGAAGGCAGAGGCCCAACCCACTGAGCCACCCAGGCACCCCAAGTCGTATTCTTATTAACTGTCAAGATCAATCAATTACCAATTGTGGTTTCTACTTTGGGTTATAGATTAGTTTTGGTGTGATTTCATTAAAATTAATCAATATTTTCAAGACTATTGACTAGAGAAGTGTATGGTAACTATAAGCATAGACAAGATCAAATACCACTGGCACATATGGAAGATAGTCTTGAGCTAACAACTTAATCACCTCTATGGTATAAACCAACAGGCATAATGGCATAAACATTAGGAGAATTATAGAGTTGTGGCATCTATGTGTTTTAAGAACTGACACTTAGAGTAACCCTAGTTTTAGAGAAAATAAAACATAATTCTATCTTTCAAGAAGTCATTTGAATTAGGAAAAACTGATATTTGATATCATTTACCATAGAAAAGTGGTACAGAAGTAAATGCTAATAACCTATATTCCAGGAATTAAATTCATCATAAATTGCCATTTATTCAATAGATTCGTTGACATGTTGAAGAGATTAAGCTTGTGGTTTCGATTTGAATTTCCCTGATGGTATTGCATGGAGCACTTGGTGTGATGCATAAACAATGAATCTTGGAACACGGGAAAAATAAATTTAAATATTGAAAAAGGAGATTAACTTTGTTTTATCTTTTTTAAAATGATTGTGTGAGAAATAAACTAAATGTGTACTAAGTCATATTTCATTTTCTACTGCAATTTTAAAAATTTACCCAACATAAATACTAAAATAAAAGGTGACTGGATGGCTCAGTCAGTTATGTGTCCACATCTTGATTTCAGCTCAGGTCATGATGTCAGGGTCATGAGATCCAGATAGCCATGAGCTCTATGCTCAGCAGGGAGTCTCCTGGAGATTCTCTGTCTCTCTTTCTCTCCTCTATACCCTTTTCACTCTCTCTCTCTCAAATAAGTAAATAAAATCTTAAAAAATAATAATAAAATGACACAAATGAAATATATGATTCGTTTCAAAAAAAGGTATGCTTTCTTAATATGTTGACAATTGACATTACAAAAAATTTTGCAAAATATTTCTTCACATTGCAAAAAGTTAAAATCAGAACGTATACAGTGGAAAGAGTATCTAAGCTCAGGTAAACTAAAGTGATCCAAATAATTACATTTTAAAGATCAATACTAAACTACAAGAGTCAAGATATTTTTATACACTGTTCTTTTTATGTTTTTATTTATCCGAAGAAGAAAATATCTTACTAAACACGTCTCTGAAGGCTTGTTTAACTTGCTGGTTTCTCAGAGTATAAATGAGTGGATTCAACATAGGGGCAACTGAAGTGTTGAGCACCACTACTCCTTTGCTTGAAGTGACTCTTTCATTTGCAGATGGCTTTATGTACATGAATATACAACTACCAAAACTGATGGATACAACAATCATGTGAGAAGAGCAGGTCGAAAAGGCTTTTTTCTTTTGCTGAACCAAAGGGAATTTTAGAATTGTCTTGATCATGTAAGAGTAAGAAAGGATTACTAATAACAACCTGACAATGAGGATCATCACAGCTAAGGAAAAAGCAATCAGTTCTAGTAAATGTGTGTCTGAGCGAGAAAGTTGC
>NW_019154799.1:0-2627 GCF_002288905.1 Enhydra lutris kenyoni | reverse complement strand
AATAAAAGGTACAATGATAAGAAACTATATGAGTAGACTTATATCCATGAAATGATACATAAAAGGATCCATATTCACATATATGCCCATTTATGAGGAAATACTCTATGAGGTTGAAGATATGATCTAGAACCTTGCAACAGACAGTATATGCACAATAGGAGTCATCTCAGTTTTGAAAACTGACCTGCAAAATCCATAATAGTTTACTTTTTCACCATTACTTACAAACTTCCAGCTCAACTGTAACTAATTCTAAATTTGTTCTTTCTTAAATAAATTAGATAAAATCTTGGTTCCAGATTCAAAAATAATTCATTCATTTCTAATTATTAATTTCATCAAAATAGAATATGCCAGTATAATGAATTAAGACCTACAGTTAAATTCTGAAATTTTAGGTTTCATATTAATGTGGTCTGGATCTGAGCAAGAAGTACATATTAATGGTTACTGAGGAAAAGGACAATCTGCTTTCAGACTGAAGTTTCTATAGGTCTTTTATTGTTTAAGAATAAATAAAGAATATACCCCCAAAAAAGAATATCCAAATAATAAATTGAAACTATTGTAACAATTAGCTCAATAATGTGAAAAAATGTTTTTACTTTGCCAAGGAAAAAATTGTTTAGAGTATATAATGGGATATTTACACTTCTGAAAAGGCAATTAAATTTTCATATTACATACAAGCTATATGTCATGGCATAGTTTTGAGTGAAGAGTAGAAAATCATCTAAATATTTAAAAATAAGCAATTCTTTAAATAATTTTAGTCATTCAGATAATTACATTTTGAAGTGATTCAAAATATTCTAAATGTATTTTAGACACAAAATTGCAAAAATGTTTATACAAACTGACCCCAATTTTATAAATGTCTGTATCTGATACATGAAAGTATGATTTCCATAAGTATATACAAAAATAAGAGTAATTAAAAATAAAGTACTTTCAATGAGCTGTTAAATTAGCCATTCTTAATAATATCCTACCAAAGAAATTACACAGTGGAACATGCTTTCTCTAATTTCTCTAATTCATTATTTTATAATAGCAAAATAAAAATAATGTGAATTCATAACCCTTATTGGTTATATATTTTAGAGGCATATTTTCAATTAAAATAAATCTAGTTGCCTTATTTCAAGCTTTACTATAGGGCTGTGATCACCAAGACAGTATGGTACTGGCACAAAAACAGACACATAGACCAGTGGAACAGAGTAGAGAGCCCAGATATGGACCCACAACTCTATGGTCAAATAATCTTCAACAAAGCAGGAAAAAATATCCAGTGGGAAAAAGACAGTCTCTTCAATAAATGGTGCTGGGAAAATTGGACAGCTATGTATAGAAGAATGAAACTCCACCATTCTCTTAAACCATACACAAAGAGAAACCCAGAATGGATTAAAGACCTCAATCTGAGGCAGGAATCTATCAAAATCGTAAAGAAGAACATAGGCAGTAACCTCTTCAACATCGGTCACAGCAACTTCTCTCAACATAAGTCTCCAAAGGCAAATGAAACAAAAGCAAAAATGAACTTTTGGGACTTCACCAAGATCAAAAGCTTCTGCACAGCAAAGGAAACAGTCAACAAAACAAAGAGGCAAGCCACGGAATGGGAGAAGATATTCGCAAGTGACACTAAAGAAAAGGGCTGATATCGAAGATCTATAAAGATCTCCTCAAACTCAACTCCCAAAAAACAGATAGTCATGTCAAACAATGGGCAGCAGAGATGAACAGACATTTCTCCAAAGAAGACATACAAATGGCAAACAGACACATGAAAAAATGTTCATCATCATTAGCCATCATGGAAATTCAAATTAAAACCACATTGAGATACCACTTAACACCAGTTACAATGGCCAAAATTAACAAGATAGGAAACAACAAATGTTGGAGAAGATGTGGAAAAAGGGGAACCCTCTTACACTGTTGGTGGGAATGCAAGTTGGTGCAGTCACTTTGGAAAACAGTATAGAGAGTCCTCAAACAATTAAAAATAGAGCTACCCTATGACCTGGCAATTACACTACTGGGTATTTACCCCAAAGATACAGATGTAGTGAAAAGAAGGGCCATCTGTACCCCAATGTTCATAGCAGCAAAGTCCACGAGAGCCAAACTGTAGAAGTAGCCAAGATGCCCTTCAACAGTTGAATGGAAAAAGACGATGTGGTCCATATATACAATGGAATATTATGCCTCCATCAGAAGGGATGAATACCCAGCTTTTGCGTCAACATGGATGGGACTGGAGGAGATTATGCTGAGTGAAATAAGTCAAGCAGAGAGAGTCAATTATCATATGGTTTCATTTAATTATGGAGCATAAGGAATAACATGGAGGACATTAGAAGGAAAGGAAAAGTGAATTGGGGTAAATTGGAAGGGGAGACTGAAGCATGAGAGACTGTGGACACTGAGAAACAAACTGAGGATTTTGGAAGAGAGGCGGTGTTGGAATGGGTAGAGTCTGGTGATGGGTATTAAGGAGAGCACACATTGCATGGAGCACTGGGTGTATGTATAAACAATGAACCTTGGAACACTGAAAAAATAAAATGAATTTAAAAAATCAGTCATGTACTTCATTTTCCTATTAACCTGAG
>NW_019154798.1:0-11175 GCF_002288905.1 Enhydra lutris kenyoni | reverse complement strand
GGCGACAGTCTTCTCTACTGTCAACCCCTGCTCCCTTTCTCTTGCAGTTGACTTATTTGTGCCTCATTCTCCCATGGGCCCTCAGGAAGCAGCAGGGCAGGACTGCATTACAGCCTGTAGATCTACTTAAGGAAAGAGGGTGAGACCAGCCTGAGGGCACCAGCAAAGGCTTCCTTCCAGCAGAGAGCTCCCATATTGGAATGAGGAGCCAAGATCTCAGCAGTAAATTGGGTGTTCCCCAAGGCCCATGTGCTGGTCACACAAGAAGCCTATGTGGGATGCATCTGCTGACCAGGATGATGCTCCAAAGCCCTGGATGCCCAGCCTTCCCACTCCCCTCCATCCCCTCTTACCTCATGCATGTGCCTGAAGAGCCAGTGGGAAGGAGGGGATGGGAACTCCTGGGCTGCTTTGAGCAGCCACCACCTGTGCAGGTACAGCTGTGCTGCCTTGAGCAGCAGCAAAACCAGCCCTAGCACGGAGGCCACTTGTAGGAGCCCAGAGACACCGCCCAGGGTTCTGGTGACACTCAACACAGAGATGAGGGTAGGGCTTAGACTGTACTTCTAGAGTTCATTAACTGTGAAGATGTTAATGGGAAACTGTGGGAAGAAAGCTTTCTCAGCAGACAGCGATAATGGCTTTCTCCTCTCCCTGTTATGCAACAAATATTTCAGGAGCACTTACTCTGTGCCAGGCTGGGACACAGCTGCCAGCAAACATGAATCCTGACAGCAGACATGAATCCTGACTGCAAAAACTTCACAGTCTACATTACCAAGTGTTCAGGAAGTGGGTTTGGTTTGATTATTATCCCATTTGTGAGAGGAAAATACTTATAGGGAGCTAAAGTGATGTGACCAGAGGAAAACCACCATTGAGAGTGTCAGCTGGGATTACAGTCAGGGTTTCCAAACTGTTTGCCTCAGCTGCCTCTGCATTGTTCTCCACACTTGACATACTCCACGATTCAGTGATCTGGGCTGACTGTGCCTGCAGGCAGAGCACTGGCTTCACACTCAGGAGGCCCACTCCAGGGCTTGTTCATGATTTATGAAGCTGGCCAGTCATACTCTCTGTGCCTCAGGTTCTCCTTCTCCTTCTCCATCTGTGCCTCAGGTTCTCCTTTCCTAAGGTCCTCCCAGGAATGCTCATTTGGTCACTCATTTACTCACTCACACACTTAGCAAATGTTTCCTGAGCTCATAGTCCGGGAGGTAGAGGCAGTGAACTAACATAGTACAGGAAAACATGATAAGGCCTGTAGTGAAAGAATGAATGGGGGTGGGCCCACCCAGGAAGGAGACAGCTAAAAACAAGAATGGGATCCTGAAGGGTGAATAGGAATTCACCAGGTGAAGAGTGCTAGGGCGAGGGATGGGCACTGACTGCTCATGTAGAGCGTATGAAAGCACATCTGAGGAGGACAAGTAAGTCTCTCAGCTTCACTTTATTCCTGATTCTCTTTACCCAAATTGACTCCAAGCCCATAACTCTGAAAGGAAAACAAGATGTTTTTGTCAGGAGTCTTTGGAAGGCAGCTTTTCCTCCTGCCTTGTTCCTCACCATCTACCTTGTTATTCCTACACCTCCTCCTGTGGCTGACCTTGTGACAGGAGATTTATTACATAACCCATGGGGCCACAGTTCTCTCCATTTCCCTCTAAGTCCTGGGCTCTTGTCCAAACCCAAGTGTGTTATTCCTACACCTTCTCCTGTGGCCGACCTTGTGACAGGAGATTCATTACACAACCCATGGGGCCACAGTTCTCTCCATTTCCCCCTAAGTCCTGGGCTCCTGTCCAAACCCAAGTGTGTGTAACCTCATTACCCATGCCTCTCAACTTTCCTCCATTTCTATGCTTATTTTCCACCCCTTGCTGGCCAGGCCCAGGGACTCTGGAGCCCAACTCCTTCCTTTGCTTTCATTAGTACCTAGCACATGAGGGGCAGTTGTGGAGAGAGCTTGGAAGTGGGACAGCCTGGGTTGTAATTCTGGGCATAACTCTCGGTTTGCCCCCTGAGTCTTCGGTTTCCTCTACAGAATTGGGGGCATAATGCTTGGTAATAGGTAGCATTTATTGAGCGTTTACTATATTCTAGACAGTGAGCAAGGAACTTTATGTGTTTTCCCACAACAATCCTACAAAACAGATTAAAAAAATCCTGAAGTGTCAGCATGGGGAGATCCTCCTCAGGGGCAGGGGAGCAAGTCCACACTGAGATGGGTCCTTTAAGATTTGGGTTTTTTTTGTTTTGTTTTTAAAGATTTTATTTATTTATTTGAGAGAGAGAAAGAGAGAGGGAGAGAGAGAGAGAATGCATGAGTAGAGGTGTGGTGGGGTAGGAGAGAAGCAGAGGCAGAGGGAAAACCAGATACCCTACTCAGCAGGGAGATTGATGCAGGGCTTGATCCCAGAACCCTGGGATCATGACCTGAGCCAAAGGCAGTCCCTTAATCTACTGACCTACCCAGGCACCCCAGGATTTGGAGTGTTTTTTTTTTTAAGTTTTAAAAAATTTTTAATAAACATATAATGTATTATTAGCCCCAGGGGTACAGGTCTGTGAATCGCCAGGTTTACACACTTCACAGCACTTATCATATCACATACCCTCCCCAATGTCCATAACCCCACCACTATCTCCTTACCCCCCTTCCCCCAGTCACCCTCAGTTTTTTTTTGTGACAGTAAGAGTCTCTTATAGTTTGTCTCCCTCCCAATCCCATCTCGTTTCATTTATTCTTTTCCTACCCCTCAAATCCCCCACATTGCATATACACTTCCTCATATCAGGGAGATCATATGATAGTTGTCTTTCTCTGATTGACTTATTTCGCTAAGTATGATACCCTCTAGTTCCATCCATGTCATCGCAAATGGCAAGATTTCATTTCTTTTGATAGCTGCATAGTAGTCCATTTTACATATATACCATTCTTCTTTATCCATTCATCTGTTGATGGACATCTAGGTTCTTTCCTTAGTTTGGCTATTGTGGACATTGCTGCTATAAATATTTGGGTGCACGTGCCCCTTTGGATCACTATGTTTGTATCTTTAGGGTAAATACCCAGTAGTGCAATTGCTGGGTTGTAGGGTAGCTCTATTTTAAACTTTTTGAGGAACACTGTTTTCCAGAGTGGTTGCACCAGCTTGCATCCCACCCAACAGTGTAGGAGCGTTCCCATTTCTTTGCATCCTGGCCAGCATCTGACATTTACTGGGTTGTTAATTTTAGCCATTCTGACTGGTGTGAGGTGGTATCTTATTGTGGTTTTGATTTGTATTTCCCTGATGCCGAGTGATGTGGAGCACTTTTTCATGTGTCTGTTGGCCATCTGGATGTCTTCTTTTCAGAAATGTCTGCTCATGTCCTCTGCCCATTTCTTTTTTTTTTTTTTAAATTTTTAAATTTATTTTCAGCGTAACACTATTCATTGTTTTTGTACCACACCCAGTGCTCCATGCAATACGTGCCCTCTCCAATACCCACCACCTGGTTCCCCCAACCTCCCACCCCCCCCACCTCTTCAAACCCCTCAGATTGTTTTTCAGAGTCCATAGTCTCTCATGGTTCATCTCCCCTTACAATTTTTCTCAACTTCCTTCTCCTCTCTAACTCCCCCTGTCCTCCATGCTATTTGTTATGCTCCACAAATAAGTGAAACCATATGATAATTGACTCTCTCTGCTTGACTTATTTCACTCAGCATAATCTCTTCCAGTCCCGTCCATGTTGCTACAAAAGTTGGGTATTCATCCTTTCTAATGGAGGCATAATACTCCATAGTGTATATGGACCACATCTTCCTTATCCATTCGTCCGTTGAAGGGCATCGTGGTTCTTTCCACAGTTTGGTGACCGTGGCCATTGCTGCTATAAACATTGGGGTACAGATGGCCCTTCTTTTCACTCCATCTGTATCTTTGGGGTAAATACCCAGTAGTGCAATTGCAGGGTCATAGGGAAGCTCTATTTTTAATTTCTTGAGGAATCTCCACACTGTTCTACAAAAAAGCTGCACCAACTTGCATTCCCACCTACAGTGTAAGAGGGTTCCCCTTTCTCCACATCCCCTCCAACACATGTTGTTTCCTGTCTTGCTAATTTTGGCCATTCTAAGTGGTGTAAGGTGGTATCTCAATGTGGTTTTAATTTGAATCTCCCTGATGGCTAGTGATGATGAACATTGTTTCATGTGTCTGATAGCCATTTGTATGTCTTCATTGGAGAAGTGTCTGTTCATATCTTCTGTCCATTTTTTGATATGATTGTCTGTTTTGTGTGTGTTGAGTTTGAGGAGTTCTTTATAGATCCTGGATATCAACCTTTTGTCTGTACTGTCATTTGCAAATATCTTCTCCCATTCTGTGGGTTGCCTCTTTGTTTTGTTGACTGTTTCCTTTGCTGTGCAGAAGCTTTTGATTTTGATGAAGTCCCAAAAGTTCATTTTTGCTTTTGTTTCCTTTGCCTTTGGAGACATATCTTGAAAGAAGTTGCTGTGGCTGATATCGAAGAGGTTACTGCCTATATTCTCCTCTAGGATTCTGATGGATTCCTGTCTCACGTTGAGGTCTTTTATCCATTTTGAGTTTATCTTTGTGTATGGTGTAAGAGAATGGTCGAGTTTCATTCTTCTACATATAGCTGTCCAGTTTTCCCAGCACCATTTATTGAAGAGACTGTCTATTTTCCCACTGTACATTTTTTCCTGTTTTGTCGAAGATTATTTGACCATAGAGTTGAGGGTCCATATCTGGGCTCTCTACTCTGTTCCACTGGTCTGTGTGTCTGTTTTTATGCCAGTACCATGCTGTCTTGGTGATCACAGCTTTGTAGTAAAGCTTGAAATCAGGTAACGTGATGCCCCCAGTTTTATTTTTGTTTTTCAACATTTCCTTAGCGATTCGGGGTCTCTTCTGGTTCCATACAAATTTTTGGATTATTTGCTCCAGCTCTTTGAAAAATACCGGTGGAATTTTGATCGGAATGGCATTAAAAGTATAGATTTCTCTAGGCAGTATAGACATTGTAACAATGTTTATTCTTCCGATCCGTGAGCATGGAATGGTCTTCCATCTTTTTGTGTCTTCTTCCATTTCTTTCATGAGTGTTCTGTAGTTCCTCGAGTACAGATCCTTTACCTCTTTGGTTAGGTTTATTCCCAGGTATCTTATGGTTCTTGGTGCTATAGTAAATGGAATCGATTCTCTAATTTCCCTTTCTGTATTTTCATTGTTAGTGTATAAGAAAGCCACTGATTTCTGTACATTGACTTTGTATCCTGCCACGTTACTGAATTGCTGTATGAGTTCTAGTAGTTTGGGGGTGGAGTCTTTTGGGATTTCCATATAAAGAATCATGTCATCTGCAAAGAGAGAGAGTTTAACTTCTTCATTGCCAATTTGGATACCTTTTATTTCTCTTCGTTGTCTGATTGCTGTTGCTAGGACTTCTAATACTATGTTGAACAAGAGTGGTGAGAGTGAGCATCCTTGTCGTGTTCCTGATCCCAACGGGAAGGCTGCAAGCTTTTTCCCATTGAGGATGATATTTGCTGTGGGTCTTTCATAGATAGATTTTATGAAGATCAGGAATGTTCCCACTATCCCTATACTTTGAAGCGTTTTAATCAGGATCGGATGCTGGATTTTGTCAAATGCTTTTTCTGCATCAATTGAGAGGACCATGTGGCTTTTCTCTCTTCTCATATTAATTTGTTCTATCACATTGATTGATTTGCGAATGCTGAACCATCCTGGTAGCCCAGGAATGAATCCCACCTGGTCATGGTGGCTAATCTTTTTAATGTGCTGTTGGATCCTGTTTGCTAGGATCTTGTTGAGAATCTTAGCATCCATATTCATCAGTGATATTGGTCTGAAATTCTCCTTTTTGGTAGGGTCTTTGCCTGGTTTGGGGATCAGGGTAATGCTGGCTTCATAGAAAGAGTCTGGAAATTTTCCTTCTGCTTCAATTTTTTGAAACAGCTTCAGGAGAATAGGTGTTATTTCTTCTTTGAAAGTTTGGAAGAATTCCCCAGGGAATCCATCAGGTCCTGGGCTCTTGTTTTTTGGGAGGTTTTTGATCACTGCTTCAATCTCGTTACTAGATATTGGTCTATTCAGGTTGTCAATTTCTTCCTGGTTCAATTTTGGGAGTTTATAGTTTTCCAGGAATGCATCCATTTCATCTAGGTTGCTTAGCTTATTGGCATATAACTGTTGATAATAACTTCTGATGATTGTTTCTACATCCTTGGCGTTAGTTGTGATCTCTCTCTTTTCGTTCATAATTTTATTAATTTGGGCTTTCTCTCTTTTCTTTTGGATTAGTGTGGCCAATGGTTTATCAATCTTATTGATTCTTTCAAAAAACCAGCTTCTAGTTTCATTGATACGTTCTACTGTATCTCTGGTTTCTACCTCTTTGATCTCAGCTCTAATCTTGATTATTTCCCTTCTTATGTGTGGAGTTGGTTTGATTTGCTGTTGATTCTCCAGTTCTTTAAGGTGTAGAGACAGCTGGTGTGTTCTGGATTTTTCAATTTTTTTGAGGGAGGCTTGGATGGCGATGTATTTTCCCCTTAGGACCGTCTTTGCTGTATCCCATAGGTTTTGGACCGAAGTGTCTTCATTCTCATTGGTTTCCATGAATTGTTTCAGTTCTTCTTTGATCTCCTGGTTGATCCAAGCATTCTTAAGCAAGGTGGTCTTTAGCTTTCAGGTGTTTGAGTTCCTTCTGAACTTTTCCTTGTGATTGAGCTCCAGTTTCAAAGCATTGTGATCTGAGAATGTGCAGGGAATAATCTCAGTCTTTTGGTATCGGTTGAGTACTGATTTGTGACCCAGTATGTGGTCTATTCTTGAGAAGGTTCCATGTGCACTTGAGAAGAATGAGTATTCTGTTGTTTTAGGGTGGAATGTTCTGTATATATCTATGAAGTCCATCTGGTCCAATGTGTCATTCAATGCTCTTGTTTCTTTATTGATTTTCTGCTTCAATGATCTGTCTATTTCTGAGAGAGGTGTGTTAAGATCTCCTACTATTAATGTATTCATATCAATATGACTCTTTATCTTGATTAACAGTTTTCTTATATAATTGGCTGCTCCCATATTGGGGGCATAGATATTTACAATTGTTAGATCATCTTGGTGGATAGTCCCTTTAAGAATGATGTAGTGTCCTTCTGTATCTCTGACTACAGTCTTTACTTTAAAATCTAATTTGTCTGATATGAGAATCGCTACCCCGGCCTTCTTTTGAGGCCCATTGGCATGAAAGATGCTTCTCCATCCCTTCACTTTCAGTCTGGGTGTCTTTAGGTTCAAAATGGGTCTCTTGTAGACAACATATGGATGGGTCCTGTCATTTTATCCAATCTGCAACCCTGTGCCGTTTTATGGGTGCATTTAGGCCATTCACATTGAGAGTGATTATTGATAGATACGTTTTTATTGACATCGTGTTACCTTTGAAGTCTTTCTTTCTGTAGATTGTCTCTATATTTCTGTTCAATGCTATTCTTGGGATTTTTCCTCTTTTAGAGAACCCCCCTTAATATTTCCTGCAGTGTGGCTTGGTGGTTGCATAGTCTTTTAAGCCTTGCCGGTCTTGGAAACTCTTTATCTCTCCATCCATTTTGAATGTCAATCTTGCTGGATAAAGTATTCTTGGCTGCATGTTCTTCTCATTTAGTGCCCTAAATATATCTTGCCAGCCCTTTCTGGCTTGCCAGGTCTCTGTGGACAGGTCTGACATTATTCTGATGGGCTTTCCTCTGTAAGTAAGGCACCTCTTTGTCCTAGCGGCTTTCAAGAGATTATATCTATAATTATGATTCCTCAATTTGACTATCAGGTGCCTTGATGTTTTTCTGGAATCTATTATCTTGGGTGGAGACCGTTCGGCCTCTAGTACATGAACGCTGGTTCCATTCGTGAGATTGGGAAAATTTTCATGAAAAACTTGTTCCACTATATCTTCTAGACTTCTTTCTTTCTCCTCGCCTTCAGGGATTCCAATAATTCTGACGTTGGAATGTTTCATGGCATCATTTATTTCCCTGATTCTGTTTTCGTGGCTTCTAAGCTGTTTGTTCCAGGCTTCCTCCTGATCCTTTCTCTCTATCTGTCCTCCAGATCACTAATTCTATCTTCTGTCTCAGTTACCCTAGCATTGAGAGAATTTAGATTAGATTGGAACTCATTGAGAGCATTGTGAATCTCATCCCTGGTAGCTTTCAGCTCTGCCCTAACATTGTGAACATCAACTCTGGTCACTTTTAGTTCAGCCCTAATCAATTCTGTTTGGTCATCCATGGCTTTCTCCAACCTAGCTATTGCCTGGATAATTGTTAGCCTGAATTCTCTTTCCGACATATTGCCTATGTTGATAGCCATTAGCTCTGTTGCAGAGGGCCCATCCTCTGCATTTTTCTTCTGTTGGGCATTCCTCCTCCTAGTCATTTTGGTGAGAGATGGCTGAACGGATGTAGCTGGATGTATCAACCATGGTGCAGTCAAGGTGCATCCTGGAATGCTTCTGAGCAATCAGGATTCCCCACCCAAACAAGAGAAAAAAGAAAAGAAAAAGAAAAAAGAGAGAGAGAGAGAGAGACAGGAAAGAAAGGGAAGATAAAAGAGAAGGTTCAGCCCAAATGGGCCCCAAGGTAAACAGACAAACAAAAAGACTGATAAAAGTATATGACAAGAGAAAAAAATATATATATATAAGCAAATAAAGGAAGAACCACGTCAAAAAGAATCCCAAGTGTAAGATTTATATACTATCAGGACAAACACAAAAAAACAGAAACACTGGTGGAAGAAAAAGATGGGAGAGTGGTTATAAATTCTCAGTGTGGGTGAGGAAGGTTGTTTTGATTCTTCCTGGATGTATCTTGATATCTTTGTTAAAGGACTCAACTTTCCTAAGATAAAGGGGGATTAAAAATTGGTTTGCCTATAGGGGTAGCATTTATTGGGGAAAGGGGATTACCTTGAAGTTTAACTCTATATGAATATTAGAAAATAAAAGTAAAAAAGGAATAAACTAGACTAAACTGAACTAAAATTAAAAAAAAGAAATTTTAAAAATAGAAATGCAAATGAAAAACACAGGTGTATGTATCAAAAAGTTCAGGTTAGAAGGTTATTATGGAATTTGATGTACTGGACATCTCACTGTGATGGTAAATAGGTTAAAAAATTATCTGTATAAAAAAATATGAACCAGAATAGTGGGAACGAATTAAAAATAAATGTTGCCCTATGAAGTAGTGGTGGTTGTTCTCTTGTCGTCTTTTTTTTTTTTTTTTTCTCTCCTGCTTGGTTTTCTGGGGGAGGTGCCTGCCACGTGGGTTTTCAGTCAATGATGTTCTCTGAGTTAAGTCCTCCCGCCCCCCTCAAGGGGGTGGGCTCTGAGGAAACTGTTTTTTTCAGGCTTTTGTTCTCTGGAGGTTTTTATGTTTCTTCACTTTTTTTTTTCTCTCTCGCCTTGACCGCTTTTGATGGTTTTTGTAGGTTTAGAGGAAAGCAAACTGCACCCTGACCTCCCTCTTAGAGAGAAGCCTGTCTGGCTACAGGGCCCAAATATATTCCCCCTTGGCCGCTGGCAGAGCAGGTTCCGAGTCGCGGTCCCTGGGGAAGCAGGATTTTTTGCTTGTACCCAAAACGACGGCAGCGGTGGCTGTCTGGGCAGCTCCAGACTGCCAGAGAGGTTCTAAGCAGCGATCGCACGCTGAGATTTTCACTCTGGCCTGGGCTGGGAGTGCCTGGTCTTTCTGGGTCCGAAAGCACCCGGTTGGGGCCTGTGCGCACCTCTCTTAGGGGAGGTCGCGGGGCGCGACTCGGACTCTGATAGCACTGCACGGCAGGGCACTCTCGTGGGCACTGCAAAAAGGCTGTGCTTCTGCTGGCTGGCGAGGCTCCCAGCCCCTCACGAGAGCCGGACCCCACGCACTCTCAGGCGCGCTGGTGGCTCAGGGACCAAGACCTGGTTTCTCGGCTGCACTCTCTCTGGCTCTGTGCCAGGGGTGGCTGTCCTGGGTCTGGGGACTTAAGCCCCTGGCCCTAGCCGCCCCGATTCCCACAATCCCCCCCCCCAATCCTTTGCTCTTTTTGAGTGCTTTCTACCAGACTCCAAGTTAATGCTGGTCCCCAGACGCAGGGCACTCTCTTATTGGGATATTACTTTCCAAAGGGTCGCCTCTGGTGGCTCCCTCCCCCTTTTGTTTATCTTACGATATCAGTCTGACATTCCCACTCAGCTTTACCTTCCCACTGGCGTCTTCTGCTCCTGTAGAGATCCAGACGTGTATAATTCTGATCTCAGGCTGATTTCGTGGGTGATCGGAGTTCTTTGGAAGGTAATCAGCTCACTTTAGGGTACAGGTTGAAAGGGCGCCTCCTCCTACTTCCCTGCCATCTTGTCTCTCTATACCTCTGCCCATTCTTGATTGGATTATTTGTTCTTTGGGTGTTGAGTTTGATAAGCTCTTTTTAAAAAGAAAAAAAGATTTTATTTATTTATTTGAGGGAGAATAAGTGAGAGAGAGCATGAGAAAGGAGAAGGTCAGAGGGAGAAGCAGACTCCCCAAGGAGCTGGGAAACCAATGCGGGACTCAAACCTGGAAGTCCAGGATCATGACCTGAGCGGAAGGCAGTTGCTCAACCAACTGAGCCACCCAGGCGCCCAAGTTTGATAAGCTCTTTATAGATTTTGGATACTAGCCCTTTATCTGATATGTCATTTGCAAATATCTTCTCCCATTCTGTCAGTTGTCTTTTGGTTTTGTTAACTGTTTCCTTTGCTATGCAAAAGCTTTTGATGTTGATGAAGTCCCAATAGTTCATTTTTGCCCTTGTTTCCCTTGCCTTTGGCGATGTTCCTAGGAAGAAATTGTTGCGGCTGAGGTCAAAGAAACTGCTGCCTGTGGTCTCCTCATGGATTTTGAAGGATTCCTTTCTTACATTGAGGTCCTTCATCCATTTTGAGTCTATTTTCATGTGTGGTGTGAAGAAATGGTCCAATTTCATTTTACTGCATGTGGCTGTCCAATTTTCCCAACATCATTTGTTGAAGAGGCTGTCTTTTTTCCATTGAACATTCTTTCCTGCTTTGTCGAAGATGAGTTGACCATAGAGTTGAGGGTCTATTTCTGGG
>NW_019154797.1:0-11187 GCF_002288905.1 Enhydra lutris kenyoni | reverse complement strand
AAAAGAGAATGCACTAGAGAGAGATGCCCACTTGGAATCGTGCGCTGCGTTGAAGCTGTATTTCTTCCGAGGGTCAGTTCGCACTTGAACTTCTGGCAGGGATCTTAAGCACACACACACCCGTTTATTTGAGTGGGACTTAACTTCGGGTTAGGCCCCCCGTTTATGCAGCCAAAGAATGTAATTCGTGTATGCCTACGTGATAATTAATAGTTACAAGAGACACATTATGAAGGACTTTGAACTGAGCATTCTCAGGGCCGTCCTTTAGTGCTCCCTCCTGCTTTTCAATGCCTTTGAGCTGTTCCGCAATTCTGGGAACTGTAGATAACTGCAGGGACATGCCAATGGCCCTCATGCGAGACGGCGGGTGAAGGAGTGTCGGGTGGAAATGCCACTGATTTCCCTCCCCTGGCGTGAAAGCCGCCCGGCCCACATCTCTTAAGCACATTCTTTCAGCATTCTTAGTAGCCTTTTGTATGGCCTGTCCTTCGGATGCTTTTTCATATTGGTCATTACACCTTGCAGGCTCGCTCATTAACTAACGTGATGAATAAAAACTCTGCCACCTGTTCGCTTTCTATTTCTATGAGAACTATACCTTTCTTAAAAAAATAATTACCTTTCAAGAAAGGGAATGTCATAGAAAGGGAGATAAAATACTTCCTTTTAGATGGAATTCCTTTTTTTAAAAGATTTTATTTATTTACTTGAAAGAGAGAGCACAGGGGAGAGGCAAGGGCAGAGGGAGAAGCAAGCTCTCTGCTGAGCAGGGGCCCTGACTTGGGGTCCACTCCAGGACCCCAGGTCATGATCTGAGCCGAAGACAGATGCTTAACCCTCTGAGCCCCCCGGGGAGCCCTGGGATTCCTTTCTAAGTCGGTGCATTCTAAGGGTGTAAACACTGGACCGGAGTCTGGATAGTCACAGAGAGTGAAAATAGCTGTGTCCATCAGTCAAGGGTGAACAGACAAACGGGGTGAAGGCAAGAAGATAAAGAGCCTTCCTTTCGTTGGAATGCATGCCGTGTGATGAATGAATGGGAAACACAGCTAGAACCTCCCCCACCACCACCACGATGCGTCCATACCAACTGCCTCTGAGACCTCAACACGCCTCATCCACATTCTGTTTATGGCGCGTTCGTGTCAGTGACCAGAGTCCAGTTAAGCAGCATGATACACCTCAAGCTTGTGATACTGTTTTTAGAAATTCAAGACTTAAGGAAAGTACTTTTTTTTTTAGTACCAGTCATATATCTAGATGGGTTTTGATTTTATTTTGAAGTGACTTATTTTAAACAGACGTTATAGTCTCGTGAGTATGCATTGCTTTATGCAACTTGTGTCAATACTGATGTATCATCTAAATTATGGGAAAATGAGGAAAAACACCAGTTTTAGCTTTTTGGTCAGAAACTTAGTAGTGAGTACTTTTTCTACAGATAATAGAAATAGAAATACTTGTTTCTGTGGTTAAGATTTCTTTCAAGGTAGACTATTTTCAGATGTACGACATCTAAGAATGTGTAGTTCTTTAAAATAACGGGGCAATTATTGAACATGAACAGAAATAAGAGTACATTTCAAGCAAACCTCCCTCAGCGTGATTTCAACTATTTACGAGTTCAGACTTAACTGGGACTTGCTGGGTCGTATCCTTACATAAAAAAGGATACACAGAGATGCACAAGAGTGAGAACTTCCTGCTGGTTGATCTGACCACAGACGGACACATGGGCCCAGTCTGGCCACCACAGATTACTTGCCACTCATGTTACCACCATATAAACCATGTTTTGCAAGTACAGAACCACTCTGCAGGGAAGACGATAGTGTTGATAGACATTTATATTTTCCAGGAAAGCACTGACCTTGGCACGGGGCACTAATGGCTTAACAGTTGTGTGGAAACGTGCACATTGCCTCACTGAGCAGGCGATAATGCATAGGGAAGGGCAGTGTGGGGTATGGGTATCCACTTCATTATTTTTATATTTTTAAATATAATTTTCAGAGCATCTTTGCAATTTCATTATATCACATAAAGCTAAATAACACCTCTCAAAAACTTTTTTCCCTCTCAAATTCCAAGAAGCATCTTGGCCAAGAAAGCCAACAAGAAAGAAAATATCAAGGTCAACAGTTTAAAAAACATGCCTCTGTCTATTGATGACTTCCTGTGGGATGGAAAAGACAGTTTTAACTTCCAACTAGGCAGATAATCTGCATGAAATCATTTACTGTGATTCAATCATCGCAAATTCATTTAAATGTTCATGGCCTGGACTTGGAAGGAAACAGGGCAATTGTAAAATGCAACAATGGAAGCACCAGGAAAGGCAATAATTCATCTTCTGCTTCCAGAAACTTCTCTCATGTTTAGAGGACTGTGTGGCATCGTGGAGGCAGCAGACCGGTGTCCAGAAGAGCCTGCGTGGTTGGGTCACTGCATGAACTCATTACTCTGTCTGTCTCCTACTGATGGGTCATCTTAGCCTCCACCAGGGAGTATGGCAGCAAACCCAAAAGTTAGCGCCTTCGAAAAGCCCAATCAAAAAAACCAGAAACTGAATGGTCAGAGTCTGTAGTTGAAAGGCCAAAGCAAGCCACCTCTGGTCTGCTCCTGATTACAGAGAGCCAAGGGCCATGCTGTAATGTTTGGACTCAAGACGGTTTCCTTCCCTCTTCTCATGTGGGTGTTTGAGGCAGGAAGGTGGATCATCCCTGGATTACTGGGGTTGTGAATATGGGGAGGGGCCTCCGGGGTCACTGTGTCCTTAGATGTGCCCTGGACGTGGCCTGGTCACTGGATGCCTTGGTGGTCAGGGGCTTCACCGGAGTTTGGGCCCGTTCTTGGACTCAGGAACGTCCCTGGGCGATGCCTGCCCTAGATCCTTCCTGATTCCAGTTGCTTCTCCCTCTTGCTGGTTTCAGATCCCTGAGACCTCACCACTTCTCCGTCTGGCCAACTGTCCCCACGTGCTTTGGGGTCATCTCTTCTAGCCCTGGGAGGTCCTGCAGCAACAGGTCCCACATGCTCATACCCAGGCCAGCAGACAAAACCAGGTCACCATGGGGTCAATCTGTTGAATGATTCATTGGCAGAATGTGTTTCCTTCCGTTATTTGGGGTTGACTTATTTTCAGGTTAAGAGCACATTAAAGAATGTCCACTTTATCTGTAGCGGCTCCTGCTGCTGTAGCTGGAGGCCGAAACGAGGCACACTGATGGGAGGAAGAGAAATGCATCACATGAATGTGGTTGTGAATGAGAGGATTTCTTCTCAGCAGAGTTTTCCCATGGATATAGTCTCCTCACTGATGAATGCTTGTTCTAGGCCTTACAGATAACGTATACATTAGGAATGTATTCTCAAAGAACACTTCCTTTTATGTATATGTATCCTCAGTACGCTCTTGAGCTGGAAGAGCATCATACGAATGCATTCTGATGAAAAAGAATATATTAACAAAAAGACAGTCTTAAGCATTCATCCTATTCAATAATCTTGTGAATATATTTCAGGGCTCTAGCTCTCTTTCTATTCTTAAGTCTCCAGAATCAGGGTCAGGGAGGCAGTGACAAATCCAATGTTCCTTAAAATACGATTAAGAAGGAAAAATGGAAACCAGTTAAAACTACGGGTGAAAGGACTTGGTGAAGTTTGGCACTGAGCTTGTTTGACGAGCTGCCACCTGGCTCTGCTCAGGAGCCGAGCTCTCCTAGTCCCCCGGAGCAAGGTGCCCAGGAATGCCCTGTGGGCTCTCCGTTGCATTCCATAGAGCAAGAGCTGGAAGTTTCCCTAGTCTCTCTCTTCCTTTCCTCTGGAGACATTCCTGGTGTTCTTACTCTTCCAAGCAAACTGAGACCTCAGACCAACTGGGTGAAGTTCCACGGTAGGCAATTAGAGGTGATGGGAGATGACAGATCTACCTGTTGTCTCTCCAGGTACCTAACTACCATTGTCCCTCTGTCTATCATCTATCTACCTAGCATCTATCTATCATCTATCTATCCATCTACCTATCATCTATCCATCTATCTATCATCTATCTATCATTTATCTATCTGTATCTACCATTGTCTTCCATCTATCCATCCATCCATCCAACATCTATCTATCATCTATCTCTATCAATCAGTTGTCTCTATCACCTCTCTCTATCATCTACCTATTTCTCTATCTAATCAAAGTTGCAGAAACTTCAATAATTGCATATTAAGCAACTAAGAAAAAAAGAAAAGAGAAAAAAATTGTTACAGGTAAAAACATGTTTTATTGGGTTCTGGGTTGATTTATTCTGAAAATAAATCCGTAACTCCTAATTGGTTATTTCCAATCTAAGCTATATATTTTAATTGAAAAGTAGTTGCATATATAGGGAACTTAGTTCCAGGAAAATAAAAATATGGAAAATGCCAACTTATTAACACAGTTTCCTTAAATTTACATTCCTGTGTCAGGAGACATTTGTGCAATAAAGTCCATTCTCTGTGACAACATACATAATACATTTAATGTCATGCCCTGATATTAAACTTAAACCCTCACTTGCTTTTTATTCAAGAACTGTTTAAGGAGCACCTGGGCTTTCGTACTGGCTATAGATAGACAACCATTGTGTGCAATTTCAGATAAACATCTTTAGTGTCCTATAACACAGTTTTGTAACAAACATTTCAACTTTGGAAAAACAAACAGACTTAGAAAGCCATTACCACGATGCGTTCAGCGCTCCCGGAGGGCGTGCTCTGATTTCCAATCTTGGCAGTGATGCCGGAAGGAATTGAACTAACATGGCCCGGGCTGGCTGCTAGGAAAAAAAATACCCAGACGTGCTGTGAAAAATGGACTTCTCTTGATGAATTTTCTGGTTTGAAAGCAAAGCATTACGAGTCTATCACTCTAATATAAAACTTGGTGATTTGCTATAAGGCAAATATACCACCTAATCTACTCATGTAATGATAACTCATGCATTGCATAAACAGATCTCAGATGCCGGCTTACACGCTGGTGCCCGACGGTCAGGATTTGGAATAAATATACACTTTCTTTCTTCTGTTTAGCAAAGCTCTAGCTTTCTTACATTTCCTCTTCCATCGCATCTGATGGCCAGCACCGAGCTCAGCTAAACTCTTGCCTGTTAGGAATACGTACACCTGCCCTAATGCAGACGCAGCTCACAAGCTATCTTTGGCCAATGAGACCCTGGCTTGACTGTGCCCTGGAGCCTGGTTCAGGGCCTCTCCAGACCCCTGATTTGACATCCCAGTCTCATGGGCCACCTGCCATATCAGTTGCTCCCTGCTCCCTCCCCCTACAAGGACTATGCTCTTCGAACTCTTCAGTTTAAGATTTTCCACCGGCTACCTGCCATTCGCTCCTTGATGCTGATTCAAGCCTCTTTGCCTTTGAGATCGTCTGTGCAGTCAAATCTCAGAGCAGGCTCTTGGAACACTTCGATCCTGCTCATTTATGAAACCGTCCTGTAGACATGTGATCCTTCCATCAGAATGAGGGGCTCAGATACCCAGAATGAAAATGTGACTTAGGTCAGCCCGTGTGAGCGACAATTCAGGAGTCAGTGAACCGACAGATTCTCGAGGTTTCTTTAAGCGTGTAAGAGCAGTGTGAAGGCTAGTGCTAGGGTTTCTAGTTTGGGGACAGATACAGTCACAAATAATAACAACAAAACATTTTTAAGATTTTATTTATTTATTGGACAGAGAGATAGAGATCACAAGTAACAGGAGCGGCAGACAGAGGGAAAGGGAGAAGCAGGCTCCCCTCTGAGCAGGGAGTCTGATGTGGGGTCTGATCCCAGGACCCCAGGATCATGACCTGAGCTGAAGGCAGACGCCCAACCATCTGAGCCACCCAGGCACCCTGATAACAGCAGATCTTGATAGGTTGCTTAAAATAGCCTAGGTGCTGCTTTGAGCATACTCGATATTTTGACTCACTTCACTCACAATTAACAACTCTACGGGGTGGGGTCTTACTATTTTTATTAATTATTAGCATTATGTAAGTAAGGAACGTGAGGCCAAGAGAGGCTAAACAAGCTGTCCTAAGTCAGTCATTTTGAGGTTGAGCATTAGAAATGGATTAGCAGGCTCTATCACCATATAACCAATGGTCAGTTCAAGTCCGATCACTCAACACTCACCCTGCAGTCTACTCCAGTGATGATTGACGTCACTTTACCTCGATGAGCGTTTATGTGTGGCTGTGCAGAGTCCTACCTATATTCTGATTTTAGGCAAACACAAGCCACGCATTGTATCAGGAAAATTTCTCGGGCAAAACCACAAATCACGAGCTAGTGTTAGGTTTCTCTAATACATTTTTTCCCTAGATGTTTTGTGTGTGATGGAATGAGGAACTTACTAAAAATATCTGATTCTTCAAGACCAATTGTCAAAAAAGTGACATTATACATTAGCCTCTTCCCTGATAACAGAGCTTCTCTGCTAATATTTTCTTTTTAAATTATCTTTCAAGCCATTTCCTTCTTATACTTTGCTTTACAGTCAATTATGAGGTATGTCAAGGCAAGTGAATATTTGAGAGATAAATATTCATTGTGGATTTTTTCTAAAAGACTGCATTATGATTCTGACCCTTTACATTGGTATTCATTGAACAAGAACCTCTTTATCTTGCTGAATACAGCCCATCACAAACTTTGTGCAAGTTATGGAGGATGCTGGGTTTATTTAGGAGGAGGTTTGACAGCACGTCCACTGGGTCTGTGTGTGGGTCTGTGTGTGGGTCTGCTGTGTGCGTGCATGGCGAGGTTTCACTCATGTATTAGAGTTGCGATTCCTTCTAGAATCCCCCCATGACCCATGTGAAAGTGAAGTGACTACAGTGCAGATACTTCCTGAGGAGAAGAACATTAAGCTACTAGCAACACTGACATAAATTCAGTTGATTTGGTGCCATTAGTGCATTAATTATCTCCCGGGGCTGCAAGAAAATAGGACACAGGAATTTTGAGAGGAGGAGAAGGAAGGGCTCCCGTGCCCAGAAGCTGGGCAGGTGGAACAGCACATGGGACCTCAGGCTTTGGCAGGCTATGACACGGGCCACTGGCCACAGTGGGCAGGTTGGATGTACTAAACATACTGAAGAGTGGGGAGAGTGGAAGAAAGAGAGGCTCTCCGCGTAATTTTCACGTTTACACCAGGAAACATTTTTGGTGTCTTACACATAAAAAGCTCATAGTCACGCATCACACTGGGCAACTCGGAAAATGTCTGCTTGGTGATGGGAATTGTGTTAACACACATCTGTACCCTGCCCTTGGGTCTGAAACACAAAGTGTGAAAACATGACGTGATCAGAATCTGTGAAGTGGACCTAGGAGGTTCCTCTGTGAGCCCCGTGAACTCATGGTGGTCAGCAATAGGAAACACCTCTCCAGGGCACACTCGCCTCCCACCGCTGTGCTCGGCAGGAGGGAGAGGAGTCCCGTCTACTCAGAACAGGTCATAGCTGGGGGACCTGGACACATGAAGGCCACAGAACGGTGGGGACAAGTGGCCAAGATGGAGGAGGTCTCAGACTGGAGTCGGATGGAGGCAGTTGAAAAGCGAGAGGGAAGGGACGGACGGGACGGGTGGAGGCAACAAGATCTGCATGAAGAAACTGGCCACGAGCAAATGAGCGGAACTCTTTTACATCAGTGGCAGGTCATGTATTAAAAGTGCAAGTTCCTTTATGATTACAATTTTACTGTATTGCTTCCGTTTTGACTTTCAGCCACTTTCTCGCACAGTCACAGAAAAGATAACAATTCCATCATTTAAAATCACAAGGTCAAAAGAATTTTTTTGTGCACTGTGGGGGGTTGAACAGGGTCTCCCCACCATTCGTGGCCACCCAGAGCCTCAGAATGAGACCTCATTTGGGTACAGTCCTTGTTAATGTAATTAAGATAAGGACCGAGATGAGATCATATCAGCTTAAGTTACAGTCTAAATCCAATGAGTGTGTCCTATAAGAGACCGAGAAACGACACACGAAGATGGGAAGAAAAGTCCTGTGAAAACAGGCAGAGATCATGATGATGTGCTGGAAATCGAGGAGCCACCAGGAGCCACCAGGAATCACCAGGAGCCACCAGGAGCCAAAAAAAAAGCAAATAAAGACCCTCCCCTGGAGGAAGCGGGGGCTTACCAACACCTGATTTCGGACTTCTGGTCTCCAGGAATACGCAAATGACTTTCTGATGTTTGAAGCCCCCGACTTTGTACGACTGATTTTTCCCAGCAGCCCAAAGAATCTGGTAGAGGCAACTTCTGTGGAAAATTGGCAGATAAACAGACATTCATGGAAAATAAAAGTAGTCCAGACTTGATTACATAAGCCTTCAAATCCATATAATCACAAAATGTAAATTTTAGTATCTCTTGTGGAGGAGGGGCCCACAGAAGCAAGAGTTGCTGGGACCAGCAGAGGTCACCATGAGGCACCCAGGAGAAACGTCACCTACACGCCAGCAACCAACAGACAATCCTACTAAATGCTCCAAGCGCTGGCTAATGCTATTTGGTTATTTGGTTTTACCCCCCCCCCCCATCGTTTTTTGCCTTCCGGCAACCGAGCTTCTTCCAACGAGGCAGCTGCTCACTTTTCCCGTAAGACTAACTCCCGCACCTGCCGTCTTCTGCCGCTGGAGAATCTGAGAATCCCCCTCACACGGGGGAGTTTTTCCTCTGACGGGTCTCGGCAGACGGATGACGGGCTCCGAAAGATCTCAGCGGCCGTCTGAGGCCGTGGGATACCCTCGGTCCGTTACTGGGGTCGTTGGAGCCTCTGCGCGCGCCGCACAGCTCACTCGCCCGGCTTCTCGACGCGCGCCAGTCTCACAGGAGGGAGGACGCACCCAACTGCGGCCGGTCTGCCACAGCGGAGGGCGGGCAGAGCTAACAGAGGGGCCGCGTGTGCAGTCGGAGGACGAGCATGCGAACTGGGGAGCCGGCGCTTGCAGCAGAAGGCCGAGCTGGTCTGGCGGAGGACGTGCCTACGCGATCGGCAGATCGGCGTCCAGCTGGAGGGCGCGCACGTCCGACTGATCCGCACGCGGACCCGCTTGGGGCCACGGGTATCTAATAGGATCGCACTCATTCCTAACCGGACAGTAGTGGATACAAACAAGCCTGGGTGTTGAGAATGGAAGCTTCCATGGAAATGAGAATGATACGGCTTTTATTATGTGGGATCGGGACGAATACAGATGAAGTGTTTATCCTCAGAGAGTTTCTTCCTCACCCAGAAACATGGTAACTAAAGCTACAAAAATCAGCAGATTCCTATGCAGTGATCTCCTCCTGCCTGGTGTATTATTATTTTGTTGTCATGCGTTACACAGAATGAACATTTCATTTAAGTATTAGGGGTTTGGGGGAGGCTTATCGTAATTCCCCTAATCAATGTTCTTATAAGTAAAATTATTTTGACTTGAGCGAATTAACTGAACATTTCACCAGTTAATGAAGAGAAGCAAAAAGGAGCTATAGAATGCTTCATGATCAAGGCCTTTCCCATCTCTCAGTGATGTGCGGCTGCATCTGTATTCTGGAACGGCCTTTCCCTATATCTCAAAATTATATTTCAATTCATTAAAAAAAATCCCAAGATGGCAAGAAACATTTAAAAATAACTGAACTGGGGCACCTGGGTGGCTCAGTGGGTTAAAAATAACTGAACTGACAATATGCTTTGGAATACTCCTGGTAATTATAGCAACGTGAGGGACCGGCTGCTAATGGGCTTTGTGCGACTCTCGATCATTGTTCAGATCTGAAGTTAGGGACGTGATGGTGAAGTTGGAAAACTTTGACATCACTGACTTTGTGAGATGTCTGAGCTTGAGAAATCGACTCTCTTTAGGTGTTACCTCGTTTTTGTTTATTTCTTTGCTTGTTTTCACTGGGTTTTTGTTTTGCTTGTTTATAATAAGGACAACATTAGAAATGAGATTTAACTGTGCCCTAGGAGTCTCCCCAGTTGGGCAAGGCCGGGCAGCGTCAAGAATAGGCTGGAAGGGTTCCTCCCGTGTGCGGGGACGTGCCTATCTGGAAGCTGAAAAGGACACAGATGAAGGAACTCTGCTCTATTCTATTTGGTCGTTTCCCATCATAATCTTGTAGGGAAGAGATTGAGTTTCAGAAAATATTTTACTCATCACTAGAATGCACATTTGGTTCTCTGATGTGTCTCAAGCTGCCACAGATCTTGGCTTACTGTAGGTCTTGCATAAATATTTTTGTAGGGGTGGAGGGAAGGCAAAAAGAAGAGAAGAAAGGGAGGGAGGGAAGGAAGGAAGGAAATATTTGAATATGTGTTTATGAATGTTTGTAATAGTGATGGAAAATAGAGAGAATTCAACTTTATCTACTTGGAATTACAATATTACAGAATTTAAAATCCTTCTACCCATATATGCTAACAGTGCACAGCTGGTGGTGTTTTGTTATTTTAAAAAATATGCATTTTTATTTATTCTCATCATTTTAGAGTTATTATATTATATATTTAAATTGGATAGAAAATTTCATTCTGAACTATATGTCAAAAAACAACTGTCTAGAGAGATCTAACACAAGATATAAAATATAAAGAATCTTTATAATTTGTGAAAAACAGTGTCGTCTGTCCAGAACTGTAAACAAAATAGACCAACGTGAAAGTCACTCTAGACCACGGGTTCCCATAGAAATTGCTGTGATGACAGAAATATTTTGTCACCTGGGCTGTTGAATACGTCAACCATGACTCCATGTGGCCATTGAGCCCTTGAACTGTGACTGGTGTGATCAGATCTCCAAGCTTTTAATTCCAGCTAATTAAAGTTAAATGTAGATATTCACGTGTGGCTTGTGGCTACAGTACTGGACACGAAACCCCAGATACTGGCCCGTGCAACTCTAGATGGACGAGCCCTTCGCGATTATTGTGCTCACCCTTAAGGAAAAGTCACCATTAGCAGAGGCAGACAGACTCCAAAGGTGTGTCCTACACCCCCCACCCTGCGTCCTGGTGTTGGCATCCTTCTGGGATTCCTCGCCCACTTCCCCGAGGCTGGGACCTGTCACTTGCTAATAATCCACAGTATACGGCAAAGGCGATGGGAATGTGTGACTCCCCGTTGCGATATCCATACATAGGATT
>NW_019154796.1:0-11194 GCF_002288905.1 Enhydra lutris kenyoni | reverse complement strand
AGGAATCTCTGGACAGAGGCTTAAGGAACTAGCTAGGGCTAGGATTAGGGCCTAGGGCATGGCAGGCCCAACATATGGACACTGAGGCAAACTCCAGGGAATCTGAGGTTAAGGCACGTGTTAGGATGTTGCTCAGGCTGGAGTTTGTGTCAATGAGATCTGCCGAATGTAGGTTTAGCCTCATGGGGGCAAGGAGTTTGCTCCCTCTTGAGGGTTTTTGTGCAGTTCCAAATAGCTTGATCTATCATGGGAGGTAGGTACTGTGTAGCTTTATGAATCAAGGTTCCCCCATATGGAGGGATTTGAGAGCAGGGTTCCAGGAATGGATGCCTGAAAAACCAGCCTAGGTTTTGGATTTGGTCCTAGTGTCACGGCAGGCCTTAGATCCTGACTCTGGGGCAGGCTACCCATGTGGCTTTGTTGAAAATGCTGCTCAGGCTATGGGTCACAATGGGTGTTTGTGTCCAGGATGGCCTGCAAAAGTGGGCATGGCCTCAAGGGCAACACAGTTTTCTGTCATCTCTTAGGTTTTTACATAGCTCCAAAAGAAATGGTTTCTTTTTGCGAGGCAGAGGGATTTTGCATTGTGGCTATAGTTTCCCCCATGTGGAGGGATTCGAGAGAAGGGCTCTGGGTTTGGATGCGTAATAACCCAATCTAGGTTTAGCACAAGGGCTTAGGGCATGGCAGGTCCGATCTACTGGCTCTGGGGCCAGCTGTCTTGGTGGCTGGTTGGAGGACGGGACTCAGGGTGTCACACTGCGCAGTAGTATCCTGGGTGGTATACACATGTGGGTGGCATTGGGGGCGCTGCATGTTTCCCCTAATCTAGGGGTTTTGTGCAGCTCCATAAGGCACAGTTCCTATTTGGATGGCAGGGAGAGTCCTGGTGTGGCTATAGAGTCCCAATCTTAAGGACTTCTGTTCCAGGAGACAAAGGACGGAATTCTGAAAGCCCAAGCTCAGTTTATGGTTAGGGTATAAGGCATGGATGCCCTATCTGCATATGCTGAGGTGAGCTCTCCAGATTCTGAACTTAGGGTGAGTGTCAGGCATTCACTCAGACTAGAATGTGTATGCTAGGGCCGCCGAATATGTGAGTGTTTGCTGGCGCTTGGAGGGTACTAAAGCTCGTGGGACTTTGCACAGCTCCAAATAGTATGGTTTCCATCAGGAAGAGAGGTGGAGTCCAGTTGTATGGCTCTAGGGTCCTCCAAATGGAGGGATTCCAGAGGAGGGCTCTGGTTATGGATGCCTGAAAGGTCAATTTAGGGTTATGCTTAGGGCATGGGGAATGGGAGGTCTGATCTGCTGACTCTGGTGCCAGCTACCTGGGTGCTGACTGGAGGTCGCTACTCAGGTTTAGTGACAGATTGTGTATTAGTGTCCAGGGTGGGCTTGCGCAACTGTGGACGGCTGAGGGTTATTGTGCAGCTTTCTCCTAATCTGGGGGTTGTGTGCAGCTCTATAGGGCATGTTTTGCATCTGGAGGGAAGGCAGAATCTTGTTTTTTGGTTCCGGTGTTTCCTATCTGGTGGGAATGTAGACCAGAGCTGTGAGGTTGGAAGTCTGTGAAGCCAATTTAGGGGTACGGTTAGGGCCTAGGACATGGCAGGGCTAATCTACAGTTGCTGAGGAATGCTCCTCGGGATATGAGGTGAAGGTGAGTGTCAGGAGGTCGCTGAGGCTGCAGTTTCTGTCCATGAGATCCATGGAATCTGGGAGTGGCCTCATGGGGAAATGGACTTTTATCCCACTCTGGGATATTTGCATAGTTAAGAAATAGCTTAGTCTATTCTGGGGAATATGTCCTGTCCTGTTTTATTGCCCAGGGCTCCCCATATGGAGGGATTCGAGAGCAGGTCTCTGGCTATGGATGCCTGAAAACCCATCATAGGGTTAGATTAGGTCCCAGTGGCATCACAGGCCTTACATCCTGGCTCTATATGGAGCTACCCATGGGGCTGTGTTGAAAATGGGGCTCAGGATAAGAGTCACAGTGTGTGTTGGTGTCCTGGGCGACCAGCATTAATGGGTGTGGCCTCTGGGGCAATGAGGGTTTCGCCCAACTTTGAGGGATTTACATAACCCCAGAAAGCTTCTGGTGGGCAAGAGTAGTTCTGTTTGGTGTCTCAGGGGTCCCCATTGGGGAGGGGTTTTAGAGAAGGGCTCTGGAGATCATGGCTTGAAAATGAAACATATGGTTATGATTAGCATCTAGGAGAATGGCCAGTCTGATCTGCTGACTCTGGCACAAGCCTCGTGGGTGGTTGACTGGAGGTGAGGGCTCAATTTTTGGGACCGAATGTGTTTTAGCCTCCAGGGACAGCTTCTGAAAATGAGGGTGGGTATGGGGTTTCATGCATCTTTCTCCTAATCTTTGGGTTGTGTGCATCTCCATAGGGCATATTTTCCTTCTGGAGGGCAGGAAGAGTCCTGTGCTGTGGCTCCTTGTACCCTATCTTGAGTGCATGTGGGCCAGGACTCTTTGGACGGAGGCCTGAGTACCAAGCTAGGGTAGGGTTAGGGTATAGGGTATGGCAGAACCAATGTGTGGACGCTGAGGCAACCTCCGGGGAATATGAGGTTAAGCCAAGCGTCAGGTTTTGCTCAGGCTGGAGTTTGTGTCAATGCGATCTGCCGAATGTAGGTTTGGACTCATGTGGACAAGGAGGTTTCTCCCACTTGGGGTTTTTTGGCAGTTCCCAGTAACCTGGTCTATTCTGGGGGGGTAGGTGCTGTGTAGTTTTAGGAATCAGGGTTTCCCCCATTTGGAGGAATTTGAGAGTAGGTTTCCGGGTATGGATGCCTGAAAACCCAGCCTAGGTTTTGGATTTGGTGTAATGGCATGGCAGACCTTTGATCCTGGCTCTGGGGCGAGCTACCCATGCTGATTTGTTGTAAATGTGGCTCCAGGTAAGGTTCCCATTTGGTGCTTGTGTCCAGAATGGCCTGTAAAAGTGGCCATGGCCTCAGACACAAGGCAGGTTTCTGCCATGTTTGAGGGTTTTACATAGCTCCAAAAACCAAAGTTTCCCTCTGGGGGGCAGGAGAACTTCTGTTCTGTTTCTCAGCGGTCCCCTGTATGGTGTGATTTGAGAGGAGGGCTCTGGAATGGATGCCTGAAGCCCCAACCTAGGTATAGGTTCAGGGCCCAGGGATATGGCAGGTCTGATCTCGTGGGTCTGGACCAGGTATTCTGGTGGCTGATTGGAGGGCAGAACTCAAGTTTTGACGGACTGCATATTAGTGTCCAGGGTGTGGAAGGAAAGCAGGGTGACATCAGGGGCTGTGTATGTTTGCCCCAATCAAGGGATTTTGTGCAGGTACTTAGGGCACAGTTTACCTCTGGAGGGCAGGGAGAGTCCTGAGGGGTAGCTGTGGACACCCCAGTATGGATGCCTTGCATTCCAAGATTAAAGGGATCTAATTCTGAAAGCCAAAGCTCAGTTTATGGTTAGCGTATAGGGCATGGATTCCCTATCTGCAAATGCTGAGGTGAGCTCTCCGGATTCTGAAGTTAGGGTGAGCATCAGGCATTAGCTCAGTCCAGACTAGAATTAGCGTCCACTAGGCCTACAGAATGTGTGGGTGTCCACCTGGGGCCATGAAGGTATCTCCTGGTGGGGAATTTGCACAGCTCCAAATATAATGATTTCATTCTTGGTGAGAGTTGGAATCCTGTTGTATGGCTCCGGGGTCCCCATGTGGAGGGATTTGAGAGCAGGGCTATGGGATGGATGCCTGAAAACTCAATCTAGTTTTAGCTGTGAGGACTAGGGGCATGGTAGATCCGATCTGCTGGCTCTGGCCCAGCTATGTGGGTGGCTGACTGCAGATCAAGCTCAGACTGAGGGACAGAATGTGTATTAGTGTTGGGTTGGATTCTGTTATTCAGGGAAGCCTCATTGGCTATGCAGTTTTCTCCTAATCTGGGTATTTTATGCAGCTCCATTGAGCACGGTTTCCTTCTGTAACATAGGCACAGTCCCATGGTATGACTCTGGTGTTCTCTATCTGTAGGGCTTGTGGGCAAGGAGTCTTTGGATGGAAGTTTGAAAACCTATCCTAGGGTTAGGGTCAGGGCCTAGGGCATGGTAGGCCCAATCTTCAGATGCTGGGTGAACTTCCTCAGATCTGTGGTTAAGGCAAGTGACAGGAGGTCACTCAGGCTGGATTTTGTGTCCATGCCATCTGCCGAATGTGTGGGTGGCCTCATGGTGCTATGGAGTTGCTCCCGCTCTGGGGTTTTTATGCAGTTCCAAATAGTTTGGTGTATTCTAGGCAATGTGTGCTGTCCTGTTTTATGGTTCAGGGGTTCCCCATATGGAGGGTCTTGAGAGCAGTGTTCTGGGTATGGATGCCTGGACCCCAACTTATGTTTAGGGTTAGGTCATAAAGGTATGACAGGGCTTATATCCTGGCTCTGAGAAAAGCTACCCATGGGGCTGTGTTGAAAATGGGGCTCAGGCTAAGAGTCATCATGGGTGTTTGTGTCCTGGGTGGCCTGTAAAATTGGACACGGCCTAAGTGGCAACACAGGTTTCTTCCACCTCTGAGGGTTATACATACCTGTGAAAAGCAAGGTTTCCTTCTGGGGGACAGGAGGAGTTTTTTGTTTTGTTTTGTTTTTTTGTTTGTTTGTTTGGTTTTGGCTCAGGGGTCCCCTGTGTATAGGGATTCAAGAGGAGGGCTCTGAGTATGGAAGCCTGAACTCTAAATTTGGGTTAGTATTAGGGCCAAGGGACCAAGCTGGTCTGATCTGCTGGCTCTGGGGCTATCTGTTTCAGTGGCCGATTGCAGGACGGGACTTAGGTTGTGTCAGTCACCGCTATTAGTGTCCCGGGTAGAATATGAACATTTGGTGGCATCGAGGCTGTGCACGTTTCCCCTCATCAAAAGGTTTTGTCCCGCTCCTTAGGGCATGGTTTCCTTCTGGAAGACAAGGTGAGTCTGGTGGTGTGGCTCCAGTGTCCCCAATCTTGAGGGCTTGCATTCCAGGACTCAAGGGAAGGAATTCTGAAAACCCAAGCTCATGTATGGTCAGAGTGTAGGGCATGTATCCCTGATCTACAGATGTAGTGACAAGCTCCCCAGATTCTGAAGGTAGTGTGGTGTCACATATTCGCTCAGACCAGATTAGAATTTGTGTCCATTAGGGCTGCTGAATATGTGTGTGGCCACCTGGTTCCATGGAGTTTTTTTCCTGCTCTGGGGTTTTGGAGCAGCTCCAAATAGTATGGTTTCATTCAGCAGTAAAGGTGGAGTTCTGTTTTATGGCTTAAGGTCCTGATATGGAGGGATTCAAGAGTGTGGCTCTGGGTACGGATGCCTGACAACACAGCCTAGGGTTAGCATTAGGGAGTAGGGAAATCCAGGTCTGATCTGCTGACTCTGGGGCTAGCTACGTGGGTGACTGACTGTGGATCGGGGCTCAGGGTGAGGGACAGAATGTATATTAGTGTCCAGGTATGGTTTCCGTCAATGGGGGTGGCCTCATTGGTCATGCCAGTTTCTCCAGCGATTTGGGCAACTTTATTGAGCACGGTTTCCTTCTGGAGGGTAGGCAAAGATCCAGGGTTTTTGTCCAGAGTTCTCTATATCGAGCACTTGTCTGCGAGGACTTTTGGGACAGAGTCTGAAAACCATGCTGTGGTTAGGGCTAGGGCCTAGGTCATGGCAGACCCAATCTACAGACACTGAGGCGAGCCTCAGCAGGGATCGAGGATAAGGCGTGTGTCATGAGGTCACTAAGGCTGAAGTTTGTGCCCATGCATCCACCGAATGTGGGGGTGGCCTCATGGGGCCACGGAGTTTTCTACTGCTGTTTGGTGTTTGTGCAGTTCCAAATAGTTTAGTCTCTTCTGGTGGATAAATGCTGTCCTTTTTTATGGCTCAAGTGTCACGCATATGGAAGGATTGGATATCAGGGCTTTGGTATGGAAGCCAGAAAGACCAACCTACATTGTGGGTTAGGCTCTAGTGGCATGCAAGGCCTTATATCCTGGCTCTGGTGTGAGTTACCCATGGGGTTATGTTGAAAATGGGGCTAAGGCTTAGGGTCACAATGTGTGTTTGTGTGCAGAGCATCCTGCAAGAGTGGTTGTGGCCTCAGGGGCACTGCAGGTTTCTTCCCATTCTGAGGGTCTTACATAGCTTCAAAAAGCAAGATTTCTTCCGGGGGGTAGAAGGAGTTCTGTTTTGTGGCTGAGGGGTACACTTTGTGGGGGGATTCGAGAGGGAGGCTCTGGGTATGCATGCCTGAATCCCCAAACTCTTGTTACAATTAGGTCCTAGGGTCATGGCAGGCCCAATCTGCTAGCTCTAGGGCCAGCTCTCCCAGTGCCCGATTGGAGTACAGGACTCATGTTGTATCAGACAGCGTTTTACTGTCCACCATGGAGAATGTAAGTTGGCTGGCATCGGGGGCCGAGCACATTTACCCTGATTGAGTGGTGTTCTGCAACTCCATAGGGCATGGTTTCCTTCTACAGGTCAGTGAGAATCCTGTGGGATGTCTTCAGAGTCCCCAATATGGAGGGTTCATATTTCAGGACTCAAGGGATGGAAATCTGAAAACCCAAGCTTGGTTAGGGTGTATGGCATGGGTTCCCGATCTGCAGTTGCTGAGTGGAGCTCTCCAGATTCTGAAGTTAGGACAAGTGTCAAACATTCTTTCAGACTAGACTAGAAGTTGTGTCCACTAGGGCAGCCGAATGTGTAGTTGACTTCCTTGAGCCATGGAGGTTTCTCCTGCTCTGGGGTTTTTGGGCAGCTAAAAATAGTTTTGTTTCATTTTGGTGGAAAGTGGAGTCCTGTTGTAAGGCTCAGGGGTCAACATATGGCGGAAATCGAGAGCAGGGCTGTGGGTATGATGCCTGAAAACCCAAACTACGGTTAGCATTAGGGACTAGAGGAACCCAGGTTTGATCTCCAGAATCTGAGGCCAGCTACATAAGTGGCTAACTGGAGGTCGGGCTCAGGCTGAAGGACAAAAAGTGTATTAGTGTCCATGGTTAGGTTCGGTCAATGAGGGTGGCCTTGTTGGCCACAGTTTGGTCCTAATCTGGGGATTTTGTGCAGCTATGGTGAGCACAATTTTCTTCTGGAGGGTAGGCATAGTGCCATGGTGTCACTCTGGAATTCTCTACCTGGAGAGCTTGTGGTCCAGAACTCTTGGAACCGAAGTCTGAAAACCCATGCTGCGGTTAGGGTTAGGGCCTAGGGCATGACAGGCCCAATCTACAGATGCTGAGGCGAGCACCTGGGGATCTGTGGTTAAAGCGAGTGTCAGGAGGCCGCTCAGGTTGGAATTTGTGTCCTTGCATAATGCCAAATGTGGGTGGGGATGGCCTCATGGGGCGAAGGAGTTTTCTCCCACTCTGGGGACTCTGTGCAGATCCAAAAAGTTTGGTCTATTCTCCGGAATAGGTGATGTTTTAAATTGTGGCTCAGGAGTCTCCATATAGAGGGATATGAGAGTAGGGTTCCAGGTATGGGTTCCTGAAGGCCAACCTATGTTTAGCGTTTCATCCTTCTGACATGGTAGACCTTATATCCTGACTTTGGGGTGAGCTATCAATGGGGCTGTGTTGATAATGGGGCTCAGGCAAAGGGTCACAATGTGGGTTTGTATGCAGGGCAGCCTGAAAAAGTGGACATGGCCTCAGGGGCAAATCAGGTTACCTCCAACCATGATGGTTTTACATAGCTCCAGAAAGCAAGGTTTCATTCTTGGGGCAGGTTGAGTTCTGTTTTGTGTCTAAAGGATATCAGGTATGGAAGGATTTGAGAAGAGGGTTCTGGGTATGGATACCTGAGTCCCCAACCGAGGATTAGGATTGAGGCTTAGGGTCATTGCAGGCTCAACATACTGGCTCTATGCCCAGATTATAACAGGCCTTCTTTGAAACTGGGACTGAGGTTGAGGGTCACAATGTGGGTTTTGCCGACGGCAGCCCTCAAATGTGGACGTGGATGCATGGGCCATGCAGGTTACTTCTAGTCTGAGGGTTTTACACCCACACCAACAGCATTTTAAATCAGCCTCCATGTTGCTCGCCCCAAAGCCACCACATCTAACGTACCATGTTCCTAGGTTCCAATATTAACCCTAGGTGGGTTTCCCAGGCATCCATATGGAGAGCCCTGCTCTCAAATCTTTCCGTATAGGGGAATCTTGTGCCATCAAACAGGATTCCACTGTCCTACAAAAGAAAACGTTGCTCTTTAAACCTGCACACAACCGCCAGAGTGGTAAAATCTCCATGGCCTCATGAGGACACCCCCAAATCATGTGGCCATCATGGACAAATACTCCAACATGAGTGAATGGTGGACACTTGTCCTTACATAAGATACAGGGATCTCGCCTCAGCCTCTGCATTCGGGCCTGCCATGTCCTAGGACCTAAAGCTAAGCCTAGCTTGTGTTGTTAGACTTCTGTCCTAACACTCCTGTCTCACAAGCCCTCCAGACTGCAACTTCTGGATCCACAACACAGCACGTTACCAGCCCACCAGAGGGAAATAGTGCCCTATAGGCCTACACAAAAACCTCAAAGGAGGATCAAATTGCACCGCCCTCAAGGGCACCCAAAAACCATAGGCATCTCTGTACACTAATGCTTTATCTGACACAGCTTGAGCCCCGACCTCCTGGCAACCACCCAGATAGTTGCCTGCCTATCCAGATCGGACCAGCCATGGCCGTAGGCCGTCATTTCTACCAACCTGGGTATTCAGGCATCTGTCCCCAGACCTTGTCTCAAATCCCTGTACATGGGAGAACCTAATGCACAAAACAGAACTCCTTCCCCTTGGCACAAACCTTGATGTTGGGATGGATGTGATATCCCTGGAGTAAGGGAAACTGCTACGCCCACTATTCAGTGCCATCCTGGCACAAACACTCATTTTGACTCTCATCCTGAGTCCAGTATTGAAATAAGGCCCCTCAGTAGATTTACCAAGAGCACGAATATTGGGCCTGCCATGCCCTTAGGCCTAATTCCTAACACATGTTGTGGTTTCCAGGCACCAGCACCCAGAGACCTGATCTGGAATTCCTCCTTTTGTGGGACCCTTGAGACACACAATAGGACACCTCCTTTCCCCCCGAATGACACAAAAGTATTGAGAGCCAGACAAAAGCCCCAGAGTGGGAGAATCTTCCATGTCCCCATGAGGCCACCCCTACATTCCTTGGACATCCTAGATCCTAGACTCAAAATCCAGAGACAAAAGTTTCAGTTAGCACCTCATACTGGCCCTAATTTCAGATCCCAATTAGCTCGCCTCAGGGTCTGCAGATCGTGCCGGCCATACCCACTGCCCTATCCCTAGCCCTAGTTTCTCTGTTCAGACTAATGACTCCAGAGCCCTAGCTCATAAAAAGCCCAGGCTGGGGTCCTCAGAGCAGCACCACAGGACTGTGCCATCCCTCCAGAAGGAAACTGTACCATTTAGAGCTATTAAAACACTCCAGATTAAGAGAAATAGGTAAGGCACCCAAGACCACAATAATTTCGTAGGCCGCCCTGGACAAAAAAGAGCATTCTGACATACGCTGAGCACCTACCTCCTCCAGTCAGACACCCAAGAAGATGGCACCAGAGACAGAAGATTGAACCTGACTTGCCCCTAGGCCCTAATATGAACCCCAGCTTAGGTTTTCAGGCATCTGCCCCCGTAGTCCTGGTTTCTATTACCAACATATGGGGGATCCTTGAGCCCCAAAACAGAACATGTCCTGACCCCAGAAGGAAACCTTACAATTTGGAGCTGTGTCAAACCTGCAGGGTAGGAGAATCCTGCATATCACCTGAATCACTGCCACATTCCAAGGTCCTCCTGGACATAAACCTGCATTGTGAGCCATCAGCTCGAGACTCCATTTCAGCTCCGCCCCCTTTTAGATCATCCCAGACTGAGGAGATCGAACCTACCATGTTCCAAGGCAGCAATGGTAATGCTAGGTGGGGTTTCCAGGAATCCATATGTAGAGTCCTGTTATCGAATCATTCCATATGGGGCAGCCTTGAGCCATCAAACAGGACTCCCCTTGTGCTTCAGAAGGAAACCTTGTTGTTTGGAGAAGCTCACAATCACCAGAGTGGGAAAACCTCCATGGCATCGTGAGGCCACCCCTACATTAGGCACCCTCATTGACACAAACCCCAGCCTGAGCAAATGTCTGACACTAGCCCTAATGTCAGATGCTGGAGATCTCGGTTCAGCCTCTGCAGATTGGGCCAACCATGCCCTAGACCCTAAACCTTACCCTAGCTTGTATTTTCACACTTTTTGTCCTCACATTCCTGGCCCAAAAGCCCTCAAGTTTGGGAATTCTGGAGCCACAAAATAGCACTATGCCTGCCCACGAGAAAGGAAGAGTGCCTTATGGGGCTGCTCCAAATCACGAGATAAGGATCCACCTCCATGGCCCTCAAAACCACCCCAATTTCATAGGTGTACTTGTGCACTAATACTCTGTCTGACACAGCCTGAACCCAGACCTCCTGTCAGCCACCTGGATAGCAGGCCACATATCCAGAAGATGGGACCTGTCATGGCCCCAGGCCGTCATCTCTACCCAACCTGGCATTTCAGGCATCTGTAATCCGACCTTATCTCAAATCCCTGCATATGGGGGAACCTGACGCAAAAAAAGAGTACTCCTCCTTCCCCATGGCAGGAAAACTTATTGTTGGGATGGGTGTATAAACCTTGGAGTAAGAGAAATCAGCATGGCTCATTAGGCCAGGCTAACTCATGAGGGCCACTCTGAGCACATACATGCACTGTGCATTGTGACACTCAGCCTGAGCTTATTTTCAGTAAGGCCCCCTCAGGAGCTGGACTAAGATACTGCATATCTAAAAGCCTGCATATCTAAGAGCCCACATATAGGACCAAGGCCCTATAGACCTAGGACCAAGGCCGAAATCCTAAAACACAGTGTTGTTTTTCAGATGCCTGTACCCAGAGTCCGTCTCTGGAATCCCTCTATTTGGGGGATCCCTGAGCCAGAAAACAGGACTCTTCCCTTCCCTTAGAAGGACACCAAACTATTGATAGCCTGGTAGAATCCCCAGAGACACATAATCTTACAAGGCTCCATGAGGCCACACCTACACTGCTTCCAACCCTAGACACACAATCCAGAGACAAAAGCCTAAGCTATAACCTCATGA
>NW_019154795.1:0-11197 GCF_002288905.1 Enhydra lutris kenyoni | reverse complement strand
GTCTCCAAAGGCAAAGGAAACAAAAGCCAAAATAAACTTTTGGGACTTCATCAAAATCAAAAGCTTCTGCACAGCAAAGGAAACAGTCAAGAAAACAAAGAGGCAACCCACGGAATGGGAGAAGATATTTGCAAATGACTGTACAGACAAAAGATTGATATCCAGGATCTATAAAAAACTCCTCAAACTCAACACGCACAAAACAGATAATCATATCAAAAAATGGGCAGAAGATATGAACAGACACTTCTCCAATGAAGACATACAAATGGCTATCAGACACATGAAAAAATGTTCATCATCACTAGCCATCAGGGAGATTCAAATTAAAACCACATTGAGATATCACCTTACACCAGTTAGAATGGCCAAAATTAGCAAGACAGGAAACAACATGTGTTGGAGGGGATGTGGAGAAAGGGGAACCCTCTTCCACTGTTGGTGGGAATGCAAGTTGGTGCAGCCTCTTTGGAGAACAGTGTGGAGATTCCTCAAGAAATTAAAAATAGAACTTCCCTATGACCCTGCAATTGCACTACTGGGTATTTACCCCAAAGATACAGATGAATATATATCCCTTTGTCAGATATGTGACTTGAAATATCTAACCTGTGGCTTTTCTTTATGATTTAAATGTGAATCTCACAGAACAAAAGTTTAAGTTTCATAAAGTTTGATCTTTCCTTTTTTTTAATCTTTCTGGATTATGTTTTTGGTATCTATCTGAGGACTCTTTGCTTAACCTGAACTCAAAGATTTTCCCCAATGTTTTCTTTTAAATGTTTTATAGTTTGAGATTTTACATTTAAATCACCAATTCATCATTAATAAATTTTTGCATAAGGTATGAAATAGAGCTGGAAGTGCCTTTTTTTTTTTTTTTGCATTCAGACGCCTAATTATTTCAGCACCATTTGTTAAAACATTGTCCTTCCTCCTTCTCTTTATGGAGTCTAAGCACAGAAGTTTGATGAGGAATTTTTTCTGAAGATGCTCCTGGAATTTGCCTCAAGAAACAAGAATAGAATGCACCATGAAAGAGGTGATGATTTTTCTGTTTCAGGAACCGCCCCCCCCTTCAAAATAAAAAGAAAGAAAGAAAGAAGAAAACTCCAAATAACCAAAGCAATCTTGTGAAGGAAAACAAAGTTGGGGCGTCACACTCCCTGATTTCAAACTATATTACAAAGCCATAGTAATCAAATGGGTATGATACTGGCATAAAAACAGACACATAGATTGGTGGAACAGAATCATGAGTGCAGAAATAGACTCATGCATTAATGATCACTTGTTTTACAGCAAAAGAACCAAGAACATACAATGGGGAAAAGATAGTCTGTTTAATAAATGGTGTTGGAAATCTTGACAGGCACATGTGAAAGAAAGAAACTGGACCACTGTGTTAGACTATGAACAAAAATCAACTCAAAATAGATTAAGAACTTGATTGTAAGACCCGAAAGCATGAAAGTTCTAGAAGGAAACATAGGTGCTAAGCTCATTGACATCAGTCTTGGTGATGATTCTTTGTATCTGCCCACAAAAGCAAAGTAAACAAAAGCAAAAAGAAACAGGTGGAACTTACTGTGGTGAACAAATTTGTACAATTTTTTATTTTATTTATTTATTTTTATTATTTTTTAAAGATTTTATTTGTTTGACAGACAGAGATCACAAGTAGGCAGAGAGGCAGGCAGAGAGAGAGGAGGAAGCAGGCTCCCTGCTGAGCAGAGAGCCCGATGCAGGGCTCGATCCCAGGACCCTGGGATCATGACCTGAGCCGATGGCAGAGGCTTTAACCCACTGAGCCACCCAGGCGCCCCTGTACAATTTTTTAAATCAAAATAGGTCCTTTTTAATTTTTTATTATGTTCAGTTAGCCACTGTATAGTACATCATTACTTTTTTTTTTTTTTAAAGATTTCATTCATTTGACAGAGAGAGATCACAACTGGACAGAGAGGCAAGCAGAGAGAGAGAGAGAGGAGGAAACAGGCTCCCTGCAGAGCAGAGAGCCCGATGTGGGACTCGATCCCAGGACCCCAAGATCATGACCCAAGCCAAAAGCAGCGGCTTAACCCACTGAGCCACCCAGGTGCCCAGTACATCATTACTTTTTGATGTAGTGCTCAGTGATTCATTAGTTGTGTATAACACCAGTGTTCATCACAACACATTTACCTCCTTAATACCCATCCCCCAACCCTTCCCTCAGAAACCCCCAGTTTGTTTCCCATGGCCCATAGTCTCTCATGACTCGCCTCTCTGTCATTTATCCCCTTCAGATTTCTCTCCCTTCCCTATGATCTTCCATGCTATTGCTTATGTTCCACATATGAGTGAAACCATATGGTAATTGTCTTTCTCTGCTTGACTTAGTTCCATTAGCATAATCCCCTCCAGTTTCATCTATATCAAAGAAAATGGTGGGTATTCATTTTTTCTGATGGTTAAGCAATATTCCATTTTGTGTATGAACCACATTTTCTTTATCTATTCATCTGTTGAAGGACATCTCAGCTCCTTCCATAGTTGGGTTATTGTGGACATTGCTGCTATGAACATTAGGGTGCAGATTCCCTTCCTTTTGACTACCTCTGTATCTTTGGGTTAAATACCCAATAATGCAGTTATTGGGTTTTTGGGTAGCTCTATTTTTAACATCTTGAGGAATCTCCATACTGTTTTCCAGACTGGCTGTACCAGCTTTCATTCCCACCAACAGTGTAAGAGGCTTCTGTTTTTCCACATCCTCAACAACACTTATTGTTCCTTGTCTTGTTAATTTTAGCCATTCTAAGATTTTGATTTGTGTTTCCCTGATGGCTAGCAATTTGGAGCATTTCTTCATGAGTCTGTGAGCCATTTGTATGTCTACTTTGGAGAAGTGTCTGTTCGTGTCTTCTGCCCATTTTGTGACTTATTTGTTTTTTTTTTTCAGTGTTAAGTTTATTTCATTTTTTATGGATCTTAGATACCAGTCTTTTATCTGTAGTGTCATTTTTAAATATCATCTCCTATTCTATGGGTTGCTTCTTTGTCTTGTTGACTCTTTCCTTTGCTGTGCAGAAGCTTCTTATCTTGATGAAGTCCCAAAAGGTCATTTTTTGCTTTTCTTTCCTTTGCCTTTGGAGATGTATCTTGAAAGAAGTTGCTATGGTCAATGTCAAAGGGGTTACTGTGTCTGTTCTCTAGGATTTTTATGAATTCCTGTCTCACATTGAAGTCTTTCATCCATTTTGGGTTTATCTCTGAGTATGGTGCAAGAGAATGATCAAGTTTCATTCTTCTATATGTAGCTTTCCAATTTTTCCAGTACCCCTTATTGAAGAGACTTTTTTACATTGGGTATTTTTTCCCTATTTATCTTGAGAATAGATTTGAGGGCCCATTTCTGGAATCTCTATTCTGTTCCATTGGCAATATGTCTGTTTTTGTGCCAATACCATGCTATTCTGACAATCACAGCTTTGTAATATAGCTTAAAGTCAGCAACATGATGACCCCAGCTTTGTTTTTCTTTTTCAACCTTCCCCTAGCGATTCAGGTCCTTTAGGGTTCAATAGAAATCATAGGATAGTTTGTTCCAGTTCCTTGAAAAATGCCAGTGTTATTTTAACAGGCATGGCATTGAAAGTGTAGATTTTTCTGGGCAGCATAGACATTTTAACAATGTTTATTCTTCTGATTCATGAGCATGGAATATTTTTCCATCTTTTTGTGTCCTCTGCAATTTCTTTAATAAGTGTTCTGTACTTTCTAGAGTATAGATCATTCAGCTCTTTGGTTAGGTTTGTTCCAAGGTATATTATGGTCTTTGGTGTTATTGTAAGTGGAATAGATTCCTTTATTTCTCTTTTTATAGTTACGTTGTTAGTGTACAGAAAAGCAACTGATTTCTGTGCATTTATTTTATATCCTTCCACAGTGCTGTATTGCTCTTAAGAATTGCAGTAATTTTGGGGAGGAGTCTTTTGCGTTTTCCACATAAAGTATCATGTTATCTGTGAAGAGAGAGAGGTTGATTTCTTCTTTGCTAACTTGAATGCGTTTTATTTATTTTTGTTGTCTCATTGCTGATTCTGGGACTCCTAGCACTATGTTAAAGAACTTAAACAATTCATGGAAACTAATGAGAACAAAAACACTTCAGTCCAAAACCTATGGGATACTGCAAAGGCAGTCAGTTCTAAGAGGGAAATACATAGCCATCCAAGTCTCTCTCATAAAATTAGAAAGATCCCAAATGCACAAGATAACCTTACACATAAAGGAGCTGGAGAAAGCACTGCAAATAAAACCTAAACCAAGCAGGAGAAAAGAAATATTAAGGATTAAAGCAGAGATTAATAAAACCAGAAAACTGTAGAACAGTTCAATGAAACTAGGAGTTGGTTCTTAGTAAGAACTAATAAGATCAATAAACCATTAGCCAGACTTATCAAAAAGAAAAGAGAAAGGACCCAAATTAATAAATCATGAATGAAAAGGGAAGGATCACAAGTAACACCCAGGAAATCGAAACAATTAGAAATTATTACCAGCAACTATATGCCAACAAATTAAGGCACCTAGAAGAAATGGATGCCTTCCTGGAAACTTATAAACTACCAAGATGGAAACAGGAAGAAATTTGTCATCTGAATAGACTAGTAACCAGTACCATAATTGAACCAGTAATCAAAACCTACCTAAAAATGAAATTCCAGGGCCAGATGGCTTCTACAAAACATTTAAAGAAGAAATAAGACCTATTCTACTGAAGCTGTTTCAAAAAATAGAAACAGAAGGAAAACTTCGAAACTATGAAGCCAAAATTACCTTGATCCCCAAACCAGGCAAGGACCTCATCAAAAAAGAGAATTACAGACCAATATCTCTGATGGACATGGATGTCAAAATTCTCAACAATTTCCTAGCCAGTAGGGTCCAACAGTACATCAAAAGGATTATTCATTTGTATGTCTTCATTGGAGAAGTGTCTGTTCATTTCCTCAGCCCATTTTTGACTTATTTGTTTTGTGGGTATTGAGTTTGAGAAGTTCTTTACAGGTCTTGGATATCAGCCCTTCGTCTGTAGTCACTTGCAAATATTTTCTTCCATTCTGTGAGTTGCCTCCTTGTATGTTGACTGTTTCCTTTGCTGTGCAGAAGGTTTTTATCTTGATTAAGTCCCAAAAGTTCATTTTTGCTTTTGTTTCCTTTGCCTTTGGAGATGTATCTTGAAAGAAGTTGCTGTGGTCAATGTTAAAAAGGTTAATGCCTATGTTCTCCTCGAGGACTTTGATGGATTCCTGTCTCACATTGAGATCTTTCATCCATTTTGACTTTATCTTTGTGTATGGTGTAATATAATGGTTGACTTTCATTCTTCTGTATAGAGCTGTCCAATTTTCCCAGCACCATTTATTGAAGATACTCTCTTCTTTCCATTGAATACTTTTTCCTGCTTTGTTGAAGGTTATTTGACCATAAAGTTTAGGGTCCATATCTGGGCTCTCTACTCTGTTCCATTGTTTTGTTGCTTGTTTTTGTGCCAGTACCATTCTGTCTTGGTGATCACAGCTTTGCAATGAAGCTTGAAATCAGGCAACGTGATGTCCAGGGTTGGCTGGCTGATGGGTATTAAGGAAGGCACATATTGCACGGAGCATTGGGTGTTATATGTAAACAATGAATCTTGGAACACCACATCAAAAACTAATGATGTATTGAATGGCAACTAACATAACATAATAAAAAATAATAATTTTAAAAAAGGATTATTCACCACAACTTATGGGATTTATTCCTGGGACGCAAGGGTGGTTCAACACCCACAAATCAATCAGCATGATAGAGCACATTAATAAAAGAAAAGACAAAAACTATGTGATCCTCTCAATTGATGCAGAAAAGGCATTTGACAAAATACATCATCCATTCCTGATTAAAACTCTTCAGATTATAGGAATAGAGGAACAGTCCTCCATGTCATAAAACCATCTATGAAAAGCCCACTGCTAATAGCATTCTCAATGGGTAAAAGTTGATAGCTAGTCCCTTAAGGTCAGGAACACAACAGGGATTCCCACTCTCACCACTATATACAAATTTTTTAAATTTTATTTTATTCTCTCAGTGTTCCAAGATTCATTTGTTTATTCTCCACACCCAGTGATCCATGCAATACATGCCCTTCTTAATACCTACCACCATGCTCACCCATCCCCTCCCTCCCCTCCAAAACAAAGATAAACTCAAACTGGATGAAAGACCTCTATGTGAGGCAGGGATCTATCAAAATCCTAGAGGAGAACACTCTTAGATATCAGTCACGGCAAATTCTTTTAAGACATGTCTCCAAAAGCAATGGAAACCAAAGTGAAAATGAACTTTTGGGACTCCATCAAGATCAAAACCTTCTGCACAATAAAGGAAACAGTCAACAAAACAAGGAGCAATTGCACTACTGGGTATTTACCCCAAGGATACAGATGTAGTGAAAAGAAGGGCCATCTGTATCCCAATGTTCATAGCAGCAATGGCCACAATTGCCTAACTGCGGAAAGAGCCAAAATGCCCTTCAACAGGCAAATGGATAAAAAAGATATGGTTCATTTATACAACAGAATATTATGCAGCCCTCAGAAAAGATGAATACCCAACTTTTGTATCAACATGGATGGGACTGGAGGAGATTATGCTGAGTCAATCAAGTAAAGCAGAGAAAGTCATATGGTTATTAGGGAGATGTGTCTTGAAAACCATTATCATAAGGTTTCACTATATACACACTTTGAATCATTATATTGTACACCTGAAACTAACAATGTTATATGGCAACGATGTTTCAATTTAAAAAGAAATTTAAAGACTAAATTTCTTAATTTTTTAAAGATATTATTTATTTATTTGACAGATCACAAGTAGGCAGAGAGGCAGGCAGAGAGAGAGAGGAGGAAGCAGGCTCCCTGCTGAGCAGAGAGTCTGATGCTGGGCTTGATTCCAGGACCTGGGATCATGACCTGAGCTGAAGGCAGAGGCTTTAACCCACTGAGCCACCCAGGTGCCCCAACTGCTTAAATTTTTAATTTAAAAAAAAAGTAAAAGAAAGTTTCCCTAAAATGCAAAGAGAGGGTGAAGCTCTTACCTTACCTCAGGTGGAAAGCATGAGAGAAAGGAGGGTTGGGGAAGTAGGAGGTAAAGAAAGGGCAGAGCAGAGGCAGGGAGTCTGGAGACATTAAAGTGTTTGGAGGTTGGGATTTTGTGTGGTGGAGGACCACTGATACATCCGTGTTTAGATTGCGTTTTCCAGTAGGAAAACCAAGACAGGAGCAGACATGCAGTCCATGAATTGGAGGGAAGATCAGGAAGGATAAAAAAGAGGTTTCCAGGAAAGGTGGGGAGAGCCTGCAGAATACTCCACTGGTGGGATACACAGAAAGAGAGGGAGAAGGAAGAACTGGGTAGAAAAGTCTCAAACTTCAAAACAGTTCTGGGAAAGCTTCACAAGGCCAATGGGGAATTCTTGATCCAAGAGAGCCTGACACAAACTGAGTGTGTCTCCTCTAAAATTCATATGTTGAGACCTAATCTCAATGTGATAAGTTTTGGTCCTTTGGGAGGTACACAGGTCATGAGAGAAAGAGAGCACAAGTAGGCAGAGCAACAGGCAGAGGGAGAGGAATTAATGAGATCAATAAACCTCTGGCTAGACTTATCCAAAAGAAAAGAGAAAGGACCCAAATTAATAAAATCATGAATTAGAGGGGAGAGATCATGACAACACCAAGGAAATACACACGATTTTAAAAACACATTATGAGCAACTATATGCCAACAAATGAGGCAATCTGGAAGAAATGAATGCATTCTTGTAAATTTAAAACTACCAAACTGAAACAGGATGAAAAAAGAATGAAACTGGATCATTCTCTGGCACAATTCACAAGAATAAAATCAAAATGGATGAAAGACCTAAATGAGAGACTGGAATCCATCAAAATCCTAGATGAGAACACAGGCAAAAATGTCTTTGACCTTGGACACAGCAACTTGCAAGACATGTCTCCAAAGGCAAGGGAAACAGAAGCAAAAATGAACTATTGAGACTTCATCACGATAAAAACCTTTTGCAGAGCAAAGGGAACAATCAACAAAACTAAAAGGCAATCTATAGAATGGGAGAAGATATTTGCAAATGACATATCAGGTAAAAGGCTGATGGCCAAGATCTATAAAAAACTTATCAAATTAAACTCCTGAAAAATAAATAATCTAGTCAAGAAATGGGTAGAAGACATGAACAGACATTTCTCCAAAGGAGATATATAAATGGCTCACAAACACATGAAAAAACCTTCCACATTTCTTGCCATTAGGGAAATACAAATCAAAACCACAATGAGATACAAGATTATGCCAGTTAGAATGGCTAAAATTAACAAGGCAGGGAAAAACAAATGTTGTAAAGAATGTAGAGAAAGGAGAACACTCCTACACTATTGGTGGGAATATAAACTGGTATAGCCACTCTGTTAAACAGTACAGAGGTTCCTCAAGAAGTTAAAAATAGGGGCACCTGGGTGGCTCAGTGGGTTAAGCCTCTGCCTTCGGCTCAGGTCATGATCTCAGGGTCCTGGGATCGAGCCCCGCATCGGGCTCTCTGCTCAGCGGTGAGCCTGCTTCCCTCTCTCTCTGCCTGCCTCTCTGCCTACTTGTGATCTCTCTCTCTCTCTCTCTCTCTCTCTCTGTCAAATGAATAAAAATTAAAAAAAAAAGAAAGAAGTTAAAAATAGAGCTACCCTATGACCCAGCAATTGAAGTACTAGGTATTTACACCAAAGATACAGATATAGTGAAAAGAAGAGGCACCTGCTTCCCAATGTTCATAGCAGCAATGTCCACAATAGCCAAACTTGGAAGGAGATGAGATGCCCTTCAACAGATGAATGGATAAGGAAGATGTGGTTCATATATACAATGGAATATTATTCAACCATCAGAAAGACGAATACCCACCATTTGCATCAACATGGATGGAACTTGTGGGACTGTGCTAAGTGAAATAAATCAAACAAAGACAATTATCACATGGTTTCAGTCATACGTGGAACATCCAAAATAACACAGAGTATTATAGAGGAACGGAGCAAAAGTTAATGGGAAGAAAACAGAGAGGGAGCCAAAACATGAGAGACTCTTGATTCTGGGAAACAAACTGAGGGTGGCAAAATAGGGGGTCAGTAGGGAGATGGGGGTAACTGGGTGATGGGAATTAAGGAGGGTACTGGGTGTTATAGGCAACTAATGAATCATTATAGACTACATCAAAAAACAATTATGTAGTATGTGTTGGCTAATGGAAAATCCTCAGGGCTGCCAAAACAAGAGGGGAGGCAGCCCAGCTGAGCTAAGGGACCTACTCTGGCCACCCCCAAGGGATCTTTAAGTTGGGATGGAGGGGGCAGGGGAACAAGTGTTTGGAGAGGGACCCTGCCTTCTGGACTTGAGGATTTCTGANCAAGTGTTTGGAGAGGGACCCTGCCTTCTGGACTTGAGGATTTCTGATTCTGTCTTGTCAAGAGCAGCCTTCTTGGAGCTGGGCTCCCCCATCACTCCACTGGGACCATTGCCATGGATGTCTGGCAGATGAAGCTCTCCCTTCCGTCAGATGCATGACAGGGCTGGCATGCTGGGCCCACGACACATAGGTACATGTGGCTTTAGCAGATGCTGCCCAAGAGCTCCCTGCAGGAGTTAGACTAGGTTGCACCCCCTCAGCAGAGGAGGCTGCAGGTGCTCCCCATCCTCAGCAGCACCGGGCACTGACGGGCTCTCTCACTGTAGTGACTCTGGAAGGTCACTTGGAACAAGGGCTCAGACACCAGCCTGACTTCAGAGCTCCCCTCACTGGGTTGGCGGGAGGCAGCCTTTCCTCCAGTGCCGGGAGAAGCAGGGGTGGGAGACTGAGGTGGTTCGCGTGTTTGGTCCACCCCGCATGCAGGTGAGATAGAAAATGAAACCTGAGAAAACCTTCCCACTGTCTGTACTTTTCTTCTCTCCTTCCAGGAGTGTTTGCTGAGCACCTACAGCACTGGGGCCACAACTGTGAAGCAAATAGACAAAAATCCCCCCCACCCCATGGACCCCGTACTACTGAATAGAGAATGATCACAAACAAAACTGAAAAGGATATTATACTCTCTCACATCTCTGGGGTCTTTTCCAGCACTAGGAAGATGCCCAACCCAGAGGGGTGCACTGTGGAAATACTGGTGGCTGTCCCTCATTAGCTCAGTTCCCTTGATGTGCCTTTATCCATTTTGTTTTCTGAAAAGGTGATCTCAACACTCTTCTTCTTGATGTAGGTCCTCTCCGTGGGGGTGGGCGGGAATAAGTATATAATGGAGGACGTTACAAGGACTGAGTCTACAGATAACAACAATGTGGAGAGGGGACAGTGGGGGCTGGGTGGCTACAATCTCAGATCGAGTGGCCAGGCAAGGTGTCACTGAAAATGTGAACTTGAGTTAAGACCTGAAGGAAATTAGGCAGATATTTGGGAGAAGAATGTCCAAGACAGAGAAAGCAACAAGTGCAAATGCCCTGGGGTGGGAATGTCCCCAAGTTGGTGATGGAACTGGGAGGAGGCCACTGTGCCTGGCAGAGATGGAGAGAGGGGAGAGCAGGTGGAGATGACAAGGCAGGGGAGATGAAGTAGGGCCTTGGAGGCATCCTTAGGAATTTGGCTTTGCTTGGAGTGAGATAACAGGAGTAATGGGAGGTGTTTGAGCAGAGAAGTGGCAAACCTGACTCACCTATTAGCTAGACCACCTGCTGCCCTGAGCCAGGCTGACTGGGCAGCAGGTACTGAGGATGTGGGAGAGGATGATGGCTGGGACCAGACTCCAAGCAGAGGTACAGAGAACAGATTGAATACCAGTATATTTGCAGGTAGAACCAACAGAATCTGTTGGTGGTTTGGATACAGGGTGTAAGAGAAAGAAAGCCATAATGGAAGCATGGAGCTCCTTGGGACCAGCCTGGTTTGTTGTGGTGGCTGATTGTTGTGGGTTTTAGGTGGGGAATGTGGGTACCAGGAGCTCAGTTTCTGAGTGTAAAGTTGGAGACCCACTGGGTGGTTGTGTGGGAGGAACTAGAGCCAGGGGGACAGCTGAGCTGACAAGTGCCCTGTGGGAGGAGAGCACCA
>NW_019154794.1:7081-11214 GCF_002288905.1 Enhydra lutris kenyoni | reverse complement strand
GCTGGAATGCTTTCTTAGTTTCTTGTGTAGTATATAGTCATTCCACAATTCCATACATCATCCAGAGCTCATCAGGACAGGTGCACTCCTTAATCCCTTCCCTGCACCCACCTTCCCTCTGCCCACTTTCTCTCAAATAAAATCTTCAAAATAAATAAAAATGAAAGTGTAGCTCATTCTCAGCATGAGTCCTATCCATGTGCTACTTCAATAAACTTACTAAGTTGCACCATAAAACATGACAAGAATTCTTTCTTACAATTGTGAAGGATCCCACAATTTTGTAAAAAAAAAAAAAAAAAAAAAAAAAGCTATTTGATTGCTATTCCTTTGAAAAGCTAGTGCATAAGGCATGAGTTGTGTGTTGTTTTTTGTTTTTTAAGATTTTATTTGACAGAGATCACAAGTAGGCGGAGAGGCAGGCAGGTGGGGGAAGAGGGGGACAGGCTCCCTGCTGATCAGAGAGCCCAATGCAGGGCTTGATCCCAGGACCCTGAGATCATGACCTGAGCCGAAGGCAGAGGCTTAGCCCACTGAGCCACTCAGGCGCCCCAAGGCATGAGTTTGTTTTTTTTTTTAATTTTTTTGTTTTGTTTTTTTAAGATTTTATTTATTTATTTGACAGACAGAGATCACAAGTAGGCAGAGAGGCAGGCAGAGAGAGGAAGGGAAGCAGGCTCCCCACTGAGAAGAGAGCCCGACTTGGGGCTGATCCCAGGACCCCGGGATCATGACCTGAGCAGAAGGCAGAGGCCTTAACCCAATGAGCCACCCAGGTGCCCTGGCATGAGTTTTGATTGAAAAGGAACATTACGGGTGCCTGGATGGCCCAGTCACTGAGTGTCTGCCTTTGGCTCAGGTCATAATCCCAGGGTTCTGGGGATGAGCCCCACATTGGTCTCCCTGCTAGGCAGGAAGCCTGCTTCTCCCTCTCCCACTCCCCCTGCTTGTGTTCCCTCTCTCTCTGTCAAATAAATAAATAAAATCATAAAAGAAAAGAAAAAAGAAAAGAAAAGGAATATTAGCTTCATTCAGGAGGCCAGCCACTNAAAAGAAAAGAAAAGGAATATTAGCTTCATTCAGGAGGCCAGCCACTTGGAAAAAGACAGACACATGTCCAAAAAGCAACTCCAAGGACTCCTACAGGCCTGCAGATTTTAAAGGAAAGTTGAGTGCAGTGAAAAAGTAGGAGGGGAGCAGGACAGTCTGTAACACTTCTGGATAGGCTGCAGACTCACTGGTGCCTCCTACTGACTTTATGGATATGACTGGAGGTTGTGTGTGGGTGGCCTGGGGGAGGTTCTGCAATAAGGTTTGATAACCAGTCTTTCTAGGAAACAATGCATCATCTATAGGTTTACAAAGAAGAGTCTAGTTCATCACTCACATAGGATAAAGGTGCACGCTGAAACAGTCTGCTCAGTTGGCCAGAGGGGTCAATGCTCGGCTTTTCTATAAGTTAAAGAAATGTCCTATAGGTTTATTCCATGGCTACAAATGGAAATTATTTCCTTCTATTGTGAGTAGGAAATTATTCCCTTCTGTTGATGAGCAGAAGGCAAACTGGGAGCAAAGCACATGCTGACCCCCCTGTAACTCCTCTAAACCCCCAGTCCCAGGTGGGATAGAGATATTCCTCAGGCACTCCTGACTGCCCTAAAGCTAAGGGAAGGAAAAACAAATGGCTAATTAACACAGATTACAGTCCACAAGACCCCTGAGTTTCCTTCAGATTACAAATATCTTAGTGATTTACAAGAAAAAGCATTCTTATCCATAACTTTCAGAGGGAAACTCCCAACTCTCTTAATGTTAATGCTTTAGTAGATGGAAAGACAACCTTAACTTGACAATGGCAGAGCCCAGAGTATTTTGTAGGTCCTCTTTAGCATATGAAAGTTCTTTTGAAAACCTACCTCCTTTTCCCTTATCTCAACTCCAAGTGCTTGGGCTCCTTTTGCCTTTGGGTCTTGGGGGGAGGGGGGCAGGGGTTTAATAAGACCATCATTTTTCACCAAAAACCTTTCAAGAATTCTTGCCCATAGGCTCCAGACCTCACCCCACCAATTCTCACCTACATTCCAAAACTCCATCAAAACCAGTCCCTGATTGAATTAAAGCCCAACCGGTGACTATTTCCTAGGAAAGTTGACTGTGAAGACTACATGTGTGTGAATGTCTCTTAGATCATGGTGGTTTTCTGTCTTTACTGTTTTCTGTTTATGTCCTCTACTAACTACTTAAATTACAAAATTGGGTAATTTCCCATTGTAAAAATTTTCTAGTGTTTTCCATGGATTAAAAATCACAGGGCAATAATGCAGCCTTTGGGGCATGAGTGGCAAGGCATGGTATTTCCATCCATTCAGCAGGTGTCCATTCACCAGGCACCCATCTGTAGCCTAGGATGTGATGGCATAGGGCAGGGACACCTGTATCCCTCCTACCTAGAATTTTGTGGCTGGAATGACTCTGTGGTAAGGCAGAATGGTAATCAATTGTGATTTTTGAGGGACACCTTGCACTGCTTTTGACACATGGACACTCTGACATATCCTGCGTGGGACACCACCTGGGAATCAGGGGATTTTGTTAAGGGGCCTTCTCTACTTTTCTAGGAGCATGGTGTTAGTCCCTAAGGACTCTCCCATGGGATACTTTTAAGCCACTGGAAACCATNTCCCTAAGGACTCTCCCATGGGATACTTTTAAGCCACTGGAAACCATGTGGGTTGCAAAATTTAAGAAAGGTATGCATGGCCTTAGTAGGATCTATCAGTTAGATCTCTTTGCAGGAAACTCGGAAAATAGATGTAAGTACCCTGGCCCATCCCAGGCTTTCCAGGCTCTAAATCAGGACATGAACCTAAAGGCCTCTTTTAGAACATGTTTGGTCATAAGGAGACCAGCAAACTACCCCCTGACCTACTAGATGGTAATTATCTAAGTAGGCCCCCTCCAAAAAAAACCCAGGTTATGGGAGGAAAGTGGCCATCATGGATGAAGGGGACTCTGACTCTTTCACTGTTCCTCCTCCTAATAGATGTGGGGGCTTCTCCCTCACTCATTGCCCATTTTAATGGCTCTGACTGGAGCCAGCTGTGGTTTGTCTCCCTCAGGACAGGACATTAAGGGGCATTCCCAAGCAGCTGCTGAAATGCCCTTTGTTTTGGGGAAATTCCCTGTCATCTCTGGCCTGTCATGGACTGCCTAATTCCCCTTGTTGGTGGGAAACGCATGGCGCTTGATCCTCTGGCTAAGTGGATGATCTTGAGAACTGGAAACCATTTGTCTGCTTTCTGGGGGCACTTCCCCTCCCCCCTCCCATTTCTGCACCCCCTTGGGTGGGGCCTGAATTACTGGCTCCTCTACTGGCCTTCCTGCCTCCAGCACCATTGGCTCCTTCTCCTCCTCCTCCTCCTTGTAAGGAGCAAAGAAGACCACCCCGTGGACTTGGCACTGCCCGGTTCAGATTTCCCCACCAGTGGTCCAGGTAAAAATCAGCAGTGGGGAGGTACTTTGTTGGTTTAATTAAGGTAGACTTGTCTTTAAGGTTATTGGCATTAAATGTGAAACTTTTATCCTATTGGGTTTTGCTGAAGGTCAAATAAGCTCATGCTATACATACTCTGTTGCAGTTTGGTAGCAAAAGGATGACTTGAAATGATGGTTAACCTTGTCTGTCTCAAAGTTTTCATGGGCCATTGTTAAGAAAGCTTTCAAAGTCTTTGGTAACCTAAAACTTTAAAGTTTTGCTTGGATGATAAATGGGATTGAATTCATTGGACATCTAGTTTATTTCAAAGGAGATAAAATACTAAAGCACTGATTACTGAATGTAGGTCTGTGCTTTTGACTTTTTTTTTTTTTTTTAAGACTTACTTGAAACACACAGACACAGCAAGAGAGGGAACACAAGTGGGGTGGGGATTGGGAGAGTTGGAGAGGGAGCGGCAGACATCCTAGCAAGCAGAGAGCCCAATTTGGAGTTCCATCCCAGGACCCTGGGATCACAACCAGAGCCAAAGGCAGACACTTAAAGACAGCCACCCAGGTGACCCTGTGCTTTTGACTTCTTACTGCAAAGGAACAAAGAATATTTGAATCTGTCGGTAAACATTCTTTGTGCTTAA
>NW_019154794.1:5264-6737 GCF_002288905.1 Enhydra lutris kenyoni | reverse complement strand
AGACCATGACCTGAGCCAGAGGCAGAGGCTTAACCTACTGAGCCACCCAGGAGCACTTTTGTCCTAAGTGAGACTGGTTCTTTGGAGAAAAGGGGCCTGGGAAAAATCTGAATGCAAAGTAAAATTGTAGAAGGTTTTGAAGGGAAATCTTTTGAAAGGAATTTTAGGTGTGATCAGGACAGACTAACACTGAAATGCATGGATTTTAAAATGATTAGTAAAAGATTAAAAGTGTGTTTTCCTTCCGTTAAAAAGTCAAAATTTTCTTGAATTGTTGGTCTGCTCTTTTTTTTTTTTTTTAAGATTTTATTTATTTCTTTGACAGAGATCACAAGTAGGCAGAGAGGCAGGCAGATAGAGAGGGGGAAGTAGGCTCCCCGCTGAGCAGAGAGCCCAATGTGGGGCTCCATCCCAGGACCCCGGGATCATGACCCGAGCTGAAGGCAGAGGCTTTAACCCACTGAGCCACCCGGCACCCCTGTTGGTCTGCTCTTCTCTAGAAAATGTGAACAGTTGTTTTTCTCCTTCCCTGCCTGGAAAAACTATTTTCTCTGTTTTGCCTTTATCAGAACTTTAAGGATGCCTAATCCTATTTAGGCCAGTGCTTGAAAACTTTCTAAGGTTTTACAAACTCCTCCAAGATTTAAATCCTAAAAGAAGTCTTGTTGACTAACTAGGCTTTTTTGCTTGGTGTGTTACCTCTGTTATAAGGTCATCATGACTTGATACTCTGATTATTGAAGTGTTCTGTGTCACAGAAGGGACAATTTCCTTGTTAATTATCATAATGAACTCTTATCAAATCATTAACAGTGTCCATTTCTGAGTTCCTGTCCTTTCTAATTGTTGTTATTCTCTTGCAAAATAAGTTTCATCTGCAAGGAGGTTCATATAAAGGACTTTTAGGAAAAAATACAGGTATTCAGTATCTGTAAGGTCACAACTGAAATGGGGAAGAATTTCCAGAACTAACTAAAAAAATTGCATTCAAATTAAACAAGAATTAGTAACATGGGACTACATGAACTAAAAAGATGATGATAGTTTTGTGCCTCTTTACACACCACTGGTTCTCTAATGTTTGCTCTTCCAGATTAAGGAAACTTTCTTTTAAGATATCTGTGACTTAAACAGAATGTGATAAAGTATTGACTTGTGAACAAAAGGAAGCATTTAACTTTTCTCTCCACAGGAACCCTCTGATATTCATAAAGTCTCAGTAAGTATTCTTTCTTTCATGGCAGTCAGAGTCATTTACTTGAGTTCAATAGAATGTGTCCTCCTAAGGGGAAACCACTGGAAACACTGGTTATTTTACCAACGTTTCGATTGGAGTGTCTTATTTGTGAGACATGTATAGACTCAGGTAGGACTGAATGGTTCTAAAGAACCGAGGTCTACTTATGAACCCTGGAGCCCTAAAGCCCCTTGGAAATGTTGGCCTGATTCCTTGCTTTCAGATTTCCCAGCAGC
>NW_019154794.1:0-4732 GCF_002288905.1 Enhydra lutris kenyoni | reverse complement strand
GTTATCTCTGCCCCGCAAAATACATGTTTGCCATCATCCTCCAAGCTAATGGCCCAAGGATATAAATCTGTTAGGTCTCATGACTGAGATTTTACTAAGCAGTAATAAAGAAGTGTTGGGTCCCCCAAAACTGGGTACCCCAATAATGGGTCCATGATTAAAGGAGCGAGACTGATACAAAGCGAAGGTCAAGCAAAGCTTTATTTCGCGCCAAGCATCAGCAGTCATACCAACCATCAAACAGATCGGTTGGGGCCACCCCTCCAGAGAGGATGACCCCTCCCTGCTTTCCAGACTAACTTTTATAGAATAAAGGCCATGTGGTTGGGCCTGGTCAAACACAGGTGGCCAATGAGATTGTAACACACACAGGAAACTCCACAGTGATGCTAGGTGACCAACTGAATTACAGTTTACCCTAGTCGACATTTGAACTAGCCTATCACACCTTGGTTAGGATTGGCGCCAAAAGGCTCCCAAAGGGCGGGGGCCCATACTCCTTGGTAGCTAGGAGACAGTATGCGCCCCCCGCTGATTGAATACCTCCACCTGGCCTGACCCACCCTTGTACTTGGACTCTGTTACCTGGGACTGGTTTCCCAGTCTTGCTTTTAAATAAGGGGGCGGGGGGCAAGGTCAATTTAAGTTTTACAGCAAAATGGCAGTTCGACCAGGGTGGGGCTGCTCTGGCTGAATAGACCCTTACAGAAACTTTCCTAACAACAGCTAGCTCCCTCAAGGTGTTGGAAACCTTGTTTCTAAAATACCTGGGAGGCGTAAGCTACACGTAACCACCTTGCCACATGAAAGTATATAATGAGCCACTTCTCATAACCCCAGGGCAGCTCTTTCTGCCCACAGGTTCTGTCTTCTGACTTTAATAAAACCACATTCTTGCACCAGAGATGGATTAAGAATTCCTTCTTGGCCATCATTTTTGAGCCGTATTGTCTTTTATACAGAGAGATGATACCAGACATTAACTTTTAAGATCATGGAAAGTTCCCCCAATGGATTGGCAAACCATTGTTGACATGCATTTCCTATTTCCTACGAATATATGTCCCCTGTTTGAAATTCTACATCCTCCCTCCTCGTCCTGTCACAGTGGCACGGAAGCTCCAGTCATCTGTCTCTGAGCCTCATGTCCTTCAGTTTCCCATAATTAAGATTTTTTTAATCTCCTTAAACTGTCTTACATCATTTTCATTATTAACAGGCCAAAGAACTCAGAATGGAGCAAGAAAAACAAGTTTTCCTCTCCTAAATTCACTTCTGCTGAATGACCCGACCTCCATGCTTCAGACCCCAAATCTAATGTGAACACGAAGCTGGGGATCAAGAAGAACAGCAGCTTCATCGCTTCAGCGGCAAAGGAGGCCTCAGCAGGTCAGGCCGGCAAACCTGCAGTGCACCCGGAGGAGGGGCTGGAGTTTGTAGGGCAATAGAGAATCTCACCAGTTTCTGCAAGAATTGTGTCTGCGCTGCCCGCCATGTTCACCGTGTTGTCAGGATAAAATCAGGTTCCTGAAACAAAGAAGGGCTGAGAAGGGGAGAGGGGAGGTGTTTGCACAGGGAAGGTTTGGAGAGGAGAGGGAAAGCATCATTTAGTTTGAAATGGAGTCTCCCTGAAGCATTAATGCAGCCATTTTCATTTCTGTTCAACTTGATGCTTTGAAGTGGTTTCCATTTCAGTCACCAGGACAGCTGTAGGAAGACCACTTCATATGTTCCAGTGAGAAACTATTCGGTATTTTTTAGAATGGGTAAAATAACAAAAAAGGCTAAAAGATGAGATTTCATTTAGAATGTTGAGAAATCCGAATTCTCCTATATTGCTGATGGTATTGTAAGGACCTATTTTATATTTTTATATTTTAGCAAGAGGCTTTCATTGAGGTTAAGCAAAAACCTTGTTGTTTAACCCTTAAACTGTCCCTGCTCCCCTTCCCCAGGGGATACACTTAAAAACAAGTCCTGGAAACCAGCTCCAGGTCACAAAGCCCAGATACAAGGGTGAGTCAGGAGAGGTGGAGACCTCCGGTCAGTAGGGGGGGTTTGCACACTGTCTCCCTGGTTACCAAGGAGTATGGGCCCCTCCCTTTGGGAGCCTTTTTGGCGCCAATCCTAATCAAGGTATAATAGGCTGGTTCAAATGTCTACTAGGGTAAATTGTAATTTAATTGGTCACCTGGCATCACTGTGGAGTTTCCTGTGTGTGTTACAATCTCATTGGTCACCTGTGCGTGGCCAGGCCCGGCCGCATGGCCTTTGCCCTTAAAAGCTAGACTGTGAAATGGAGAAGGGTCACCCTCTCTTGTAAGAGGTGCGGCCCCAAATATTCGGTTAGATTCTTGATGCTTGGCGTGAAATAAAGCTTTGCTTGACCTTCACTTTGTATCAGTCTCACTCCTTTAATCACAGACCCATTATTGGGGCATAACAGCATGGTAAAAGTACATTCAGTTTGGAATACTATTTTAGAGTTACATATGAAAAGAAACATTTACCTAATGAAGGGGAGCATTTTGTCCCCCTAAAATACATTTCTGATCTAAGGATTATATTAGGCTGGTATTTTAAAGGAAGGGTAAAGGAAAAGCTCTGAAACCCAGAATGTTTCCCTTTGTGAGAGACTTTGCATTGATAAGGGAAAACATCATTTGTAAGGGTGCCTCCCTCTGTGTGGCAGAAAGAGGGAGGAGGTGTCAGTCTCCAGACTGATCATTGGAAAGCAATGGAGCTAAATGTGGTCACAACCACAGCCTTGGTTTCCCTGCTTTGCATGCTCTCCTTCCCATCTGCTTCCCAATAGCATCACTGAGGAGGCCAAGAAAAACAAGGCTGTACCCACCTCAGGTCTAGCCCTGACGTAAGTACAGCCATCTTGACAAAGCAAAAGCTGACACCTTGCACCCCCTCTCCACCTGCTCCCCCTCCCCTCCATAGTATGTGTGAACAAATGGTTAACTTGCAGAAATCACAATCCTGCAAGACCAGAGTCTCCCTCGGTTTACAAATGTACTAGAGATTTACAACAAAGAAAGTTAAGTTTCTTCTAAACCTAAATCTCACTAACAAGGACGCTTGATAGGAGGAATGTGACATTCCCCCAGGAAACTCCCAGTTGTCTTCATGTTAGTGCCTCATTAGAGGGAAAATGGCCTTGGCTTGATAATAACCAGGCGTCCAATATCCTGACAGTCTTCTTTACCCTGATATCCCTTCTGAACACCCCCTTTGTCCTCACTCACTGCCGAGTCCACCCCTACTCTGCCTTTAAAACTCTGACTGTAAATTGGTCCGGGGTCCAAGTCCCTACTCGGCTGTGTCGGGTATACTTGGGCCCAAGCTTAAGCTTGTCAAATAAACCCTCGTGCGATTGCATCGGTGTCCTTGGTTGTCTCTCAGACACGAAAACTTGGGCATAACAATCACCTGTGCAGTTTCAAGAAGGATCTTATCTGCTGCCCCTCCCCCTCAGGGTCTGTCCATCCATTTGGTGGAAAAAACAGTGTATTTAAGGGTGGCAGGAGATCCTCAGTGAGGCCAGGGTGTGGGGTTATGTCCTTATATCTTTAATTTTTTTTCTGAGAGTGGAGAGCAGGCTTTGGTCCACGGGGAGGTAACCAGGTCTCTGCTGCGTGAGTCTGGGAAGGTCAGGCCCATGCAGCGCCCAGTTCCTTTGCTGAAGCTGAATTTGTGGGCATTTGGGGGGAGGTGAGGTCCCCTGAAAGCTGAGAAGGAAAAGCCGAAGATTAGTCTCGCGGTAGGAGCTCATTTGAATAGCTCCTTACACAAAGAACTAGGAATTTGGGCCATTTCTGCGTTTCAGTGTCCTGCCTTCAGGGAAGCAGTTTTGATAAGAGAAAATCTGTGTTCTCAGGAGGGTGACCCACCCAGCAGGGAATCCCAGTTCTGGCCCCGAGCCCATTCCGGGTTTTCCCCCCTTTCCTGCCTGCCGTGACCACAAGTATGGCACAGATGCGGAAGTAAAAGTGCTTAAACTCCCCTCTTTGTTTGTGCGCCGGGCCCAGACCCTCGGAAAACGGTCACCCTCCTCTCCCCCTGCTGATGTTAAATAATTTCCAATCCCCAAGGTCTCCCAGGGCTGCACAGTTCCTTGGCCAGGATCCAGCCCACTCCCAGAACAGATTCCAGATCCACAGGCTCTGTTGGTGGCCTTAAGGCCATTTTCTCCTGATGCTGCTGTGATTTCTCTGCAGGTATCTTGTGGGAAAGAAATTCAGAGGACGAAGGGAAAGGAGAAATGGCCAGTTCTCAGGTAAGCCTGGTGTCCCAGGAGAGCCCATGTCGTGTTTTCCTCCTGAAATTCCTCACTTTTAGAAATTGCAAATGTTGGTTCCTGTAGTTCTGATGTTTCTCCCTTCTGTTTTCACCTGATTTGAAGATTTTTCCAGAAATGATACTCAAGGCCAGGTCTCCAGAACCCTTCTCCTCTGTATCCCAGAGCCTTCTCTCCCATGTCTCCAACCTGCCTTACAATAGGACAGCAACAGCTGTCACTGGGAATTAAACTCCTGGAAGTACTGAAAATAGTTTCTGAGTGATAGACGCACGTGGGGGTGGGGTGGGGGGCTTCAGTTGAGATTCCTGCTGCTGCTGAAGTCTGGTCCAGGGCGGTCAGTGAGGGAAAACCTTTCTCCTTTAGACCCCGTGTGCTTGCTTTTTCTCAGCGCTGTGTAGCCCAGGGGTGGTCAGTAAATCCAGA
>NW_019154793.1:8384-11216 GCF_002288905.1 Enhydra lutris kenyoni | reverse complement strand
GGTAACGCGAGGTGGGGTTTCCAGGCATCCATTCGGAGAGCTCTGCTGTCGAATCATTCCATGTGGGAGACCTCTAACCTGACTTCCCCTGTCCCGCAGAAGGTCACCTTGTGGTTAGGAGCAGCTCACAAGCTCCAGCTTCGATAAGCCATCAAGGCTTCTTGAGGCCACCCGAGCATTCGTTAGCCATCATGGATACAAATTCCAGTGTGAGCAGACATCTCACCCTCGCCCAACCTCAGGTGCTGGAGATCTTGAAACAGCTGCTGCACATTGGAACTGTCATGCCCTCGGCACTGAACATAACCATAGTTTGTGTTTTCAGATTTCGATCCTCACAAGCTTTGCCAGCAGGCCCTCCATCCTTGGGAATTCTGGAGTCACAAATCTGCCTTCTACCTGGCCAACAGAAAGAAGAAATGTCCTACAGGTCTGCCCAAAACCCCAAATGATCGTCCAACCTCACGGCTCTCAAGGTCACCCTGATATCAAAGGTCGCCCTTTGAACTAATGCTCTGTGTAACACAGCCCGAGACCCAATCTCCTGTCGGCCAGCCAGATAGCGGGACCAATATCCTGCAGGTGGGAACTGCCTGGGCCCGAGCCCATTATTTCAATCCAACCTGGGTATGCAGGTATCTGACCCCAGAAGGTAGTGCAAAACCCTGCCCTTTTGTGTACCTGAAGCACAACAGAGTACTCCTCTTCCCCATGGCAGGAAAGTGGATGTTGATATGTTGGAACTACTTTCAGAGTGGGAGCCACCTGCATGGCCCATGAGACCACGCCCACTCAGGAAGGGCAACTGGGAACAAACAGAAATTGTGACTCTTAGCCTGGGACCCCTTTCAAGCACAGCCTGTCGGGCCTGGACCAGGATCCCACAGAGAGAAGCTACTGTGCCCCTAGACCCAAATCCTAACCCTTGTTGGGATTGTCCAGGCCACATGACCCACAACCCGTCTCTGGAATCCCTGTTTGCAGGACCCCTGAGATGGAAAAGAGCACTCTTCCCTTCCCCCAGAAAAACACCAAACTCTTGGGAGCCTGGCAGAATCCCCAGAAAGGGAGAATATCCCATGGATCCATGTGCTCATCCGTTCATTCCGAGACCATCCTACGTATACAGTCCAGAGAGAAAAGCCTCTGCTACTGCCTCCCAGGCAAACGAATTTCAAATCCTGAGGAGCTGCTTTTAGGGTCTGCACATCGGGCCTGCAGTAACCGAGCCCCTAATTCTTCCCCGAGTTGCTGTCTGAAGACTTCGTTCCCAAAGCCTTGACCACATGCCCTCCAGGATTGGACCCCCAGAACCACACCGCATCACTGAGCCTGCTCTACCGAGGAAACTCTGCCCGTCTCAGTTGCCCAAACCATCCAGAATGGGAGACACCTGCAAGGCACCTGAACCCACCCCAATTTCATAGGCCGCTCTGGAAAATAGGCGCAGTATGAGACACCGTCAGCACCTACCTCCAGGAAGACACGCACGTCAATGGGCCTGAGTCCGAAGATTCAAGCTGACATGCCCCTAGGACTTCATCCAATACCTAGCTTAGGTTTTCAGGCCTCTGTCCCTCCGGCCTGTTCTGGAAAACCAACATATGGCCCAACGTGTGGTCCCTGAGCCATACAGTAGAACCCCTCTGGTCCCGAGAAGGTATCTTTGCTCTTGGGAATGGGTTCTCACCCACAGGCTAGGAGGTTCCTGCATGGCCCCAGAGCTACCGCCACATTCTACGGTCTCCCTGGACACCAAGCAGCATTGTGACCCGTCAGACTGAGAACCTCCGTCATCTCAGATCCCTTGAAACTGCGAAGCAGAGCCACTGGATCAATGCTTCTCTATTCTTAAGCTTCAGTGGTAACGGAGGTGGAGTTTCCAGGCATCCATTCGGAGAGCTCTGCTATCGAATCTTTCCATGTGGGAGACCTCTAACCTGACTTCCTCTGTCCCGCTGGAGGACACCTTGTGGTTTGGAGCAGATTACAGGCTCCAGCTTTTATAAGCCTCCAAGGCTTCTTGAGGCCACCCGAGCATTCGTTGGCCATCATGGATACAAATTCCAGTGTGAGCAGACAACTCACCCTCGCCCATCCTCAGGTGCTGGAGATCTTGAAACAGCTGCCACACATTGGAACTGTCATGCCCTCGGCACTGAACATAACCATAGCTTGTGTTTTCAGATTTCGATCCTCATAAGCTTTGCCAGCTGGCCCTCCAGCTTGGGAATTCTGGAGTCACAAAGCTGCCTTCTACCTGGCCAACAGAATGAAGAAATGTCCTACAGGTCTGCCCAAAACCCCAAATGAGCGTCCAACCACAAGGCCCTCAAGGGCACCCTGATATCTTAGGTCGCCCTGTGAACTAATGCTCTGTGTAACACAGCCCGAGACCGAATCCTGTCGGCTAGCAAGATAGGGGGACACATATCCTACAGTTGGGAACTGCCTTGGCCCGAGCCTGTTATTTCCATCCAACCTGGGTATGCAGGTATCTGACCCCAGAAGGTAGCGCAAAACCCTGCCCTTGTGTTTAACTGTAGCACAAAAGAGTACTCCTCCTTCCCCATGGCAGGAAAGTGGATGTTGATATGGTGGTACTACTTTCCGAGTGGGAGCCACGTGCATGGCCCATGAGACCACGCCCACTTTGGAAGGGCAACTGGGAACAAAGAGGAATTGTGACTCTTAGCCTGGGACCCCTTTCAAACACAGCCTGTCGGGCCTGGACCAGGATCCCTCAGAGAGAACCTATTGTGCCCCTAGACCCAAATCCTAACCCTTAGTGGGGTTGTGGGTCACGTGGCCTGGACAACCCCACCAAGGGTT
>NW_019154793.1:0-7315 GCF_002288905.1 Enhydra lutris kenyoni | reverse complement strand
ACCTGGGTATGCAGGTATCTGACCCCAGAAGGTAGTGCAAACACCTGCCATTGTGTGTACCTGAAGCACAACACAGTACTCCTCCTTCCCCATAGCAGGAAAGTGGATGTTGATATGGTCGTAATAATTTCAGAGGGGGAGCCACATGCATGGCCCATGAGACCAAGCCCAACAGGAGGGGCAACTGGGCACAAACAGGCATTGTGACTCTTAGCCTGAGACCCCTTTCAAGCACAGCCTGTCGGGGCTGGACCAGGATCCCACAGAGAGAACCTATTGTGCCCCTAGACCAAATCCTAACCCTTGGTGGGGTTGTCCAGGCCACGTGACCACAACCCGTCTCTGGAATCCCTGTTTGGGCAGGACCCCTGAGATGGAAAACAGCACTCTTCCCTTCCCCCAGAAAAACACCAAACTCTTCAGAGCCTGGCAGAATCCCCCGAAAGGGAGAATATCCCATGGACCCATGTGATCACCCGTCAATTCCGAGACCATCCTAGGTATACAGTCCAGAGACCATCGCCTCTGCTACTGTCTCCCACGCTCCCGAATTTCAAATCCTGAGGAGCTGCTTTAAAGGTAGGTACATCGGGCCTGCCATAACCTCGTCCCTAATTCTTCCCCGAGTTGCTGTCTGAAGACTTCGTTCCCAAAGCCTTGACCACATGCCCTTCAGGATGGGACCCCAGAACCACACCGCATCACTGGGCCTGCTCTCCCGAGGAAACTCTGCCCGTCTCAGTTGCCCAAACCATCCAGAATGGGAGAAACTTGCAAGGCACCTGAACCCACCCCAATTACATAGGCCGCTCTGGAAAAAAGGCACAGTATGATATGAGACACCGTCAGCACCTACGTACAGGAAGACACGCACGTCAATGGGCCTGAGACCGAAGATTCAACCTGACATGCCCCTAGGACCTCATCCAAAACCTAGCTTATGTTTTCAGGCTTCTGTCCCTCTGGACTGTTCTGGAAAACCAACATATGGCACAACATGTGGTCCCTGAGCCATACAGTAGAACCCCTCTGGTCCCGAGAAGGAAACTTTGCTCTTGGGAATGGGGTCCCACCCACAGGCTAGGAGGTTCCTGCATGGCCCCAGAGCTACCTCACATTCTAAGGTCTCCCTGGACACCAAGCAGCATTGTGACCCGTCAGACTGAGAACCTCCGTAAACTCATATCCCTTTGAACTGCGAAGCAGAGCCAATGGATCAAAGCTGCCCTGTTCCTAGGCTTCAGACTAACGGAGGTGGAGTTTCCAGGCATGCATTCGGAGAGCTCTGCTATCGAATCTTTCCATATGGGGACACTGGAGCCCTCTAACTGGACTTCTCCTGTCCCGCTGAAGGAGACCTTGAAGTTTGGAACAGCTCACAAGCTCCAGTTTTGGAAAGACGCCAAGGCTTCTTGACGCCGCACGAGCATTCGTTGGCCATCATGGATACAAATTCAAGCGTGAGCAGACCTCACACTCGATCGTCCTCAGGTGCTTGAGATCTCGAAACAGACGCTGCACATTGGAACTCTTATGGCCTAAGCACTGAACATAAGCATAGCTTTGTTTTCAGACTTCCATCCTCACACACATTGCCAGCAGGCCTTCCCTATTTTGAATTCTAGAAAAACAAAGCTGCCTTCTGCCTGCCCACCGGAAGGAAGAAATGCCNGAAAAACAAAGCTGCCTTCTGCCTGCCCACCGGAAGGAAGAAATGCCCTACGGGTCTGCCCAGAATCCCCACATGAGGGTCCAACAGCATGGCCCTCAAGGGCACCGTGATATCATAGGCCGCCCTGTGAACTGATGCTCTGTATGACACAGCCCGAGCCCCGGCCTCCTGTCAGCCATCCACATAGTGCGACCCATATCCTGCAGGTGGGCACTGTCTTGGTCAGGGCCCGTCATCTCCTGCGAACCTGGGTATGCAGGTATCTGACCTCAGAAGGTAGCGCAAATCCCTGCCTATGGGGGAACCTGTATCACAGCAGGGTACTACTCCTTCCTCATGGCAGGACTGTGGATGTTGAGATGGTTGTACTACTCTAGAGTGGGAGCCAGCTACATGGCCCATGAGACCACGCGCACTCAGGAGGGGCAGCTAGGCCCAAGCAGGCATTGTGACCCTCAGCCTGAGACCCCTTTAAAGAACACCCTGTTGGGGGCTGGACCAGGAAGCCAGAGAGCAGGCCTCTCGTGTCTCTTGGCCCAAATCCTCACCCTTGGTGGGGTTTGTCCAGGCCACGTGACCCACAACCCCACTCTTGAATCCTTGTTTGGGCGGGACCCCAGACGTGGAAAACAGCACTCTTCCCTTCCCCAGAAAGACAGCAACCACTTGGAAGCCGGGGAAAAACCCCAGATAGGAAGAACCTCCCATGGACCCATGTAACAACCCTATCATTCCGAGGCCATCCTGGATATAGAGTCCAGACAGAAAAGCCTCTGCTACTGCTCCCTGGCATCCGAATTTCAAATCCTGAGGAGCTGCTTTCAGGGACTGCAGATCCGGCCTGCCATAACTTCGCTCCTAAATCTTCCCAAAATTGGTGTCTGAAGACTTGGTTCCCAAAGCCGTGACTACATGCACTCCAGGATGGGATCTCCAGACCAAACAGCATCACTGGGCCTGCTCTCCCGAGGAAATTCTGCCCGTCTCAGTTGCCCAAACCATCCAGAATTGGAGAAATTTGCAAGGCACCTGAACCCACCCCAATTTCATAGGCCGCTCTGGAAAAAATGCACAGTATGAGACACCGTCAGCACCTACCTCCAGGAAGACACGCACGTAATTGGGCCTGAGTCCGAAGATTCAACCTGACATGCCCCTAGGACCTCATCCAAAACCTAGCTTAGGTTTTCAGGCCTCTGTACCTACAGCCTGTTCTGGAAAAACAACATATGACCCAACGTGTGGTCCCTGAGCCATACAGTTGAACCCCTCTGGTCCCGAGAAGGAAACTTTGCTCTTGAGAACGGGGTCCAACCCACAAACTAGGAGGTTCCTGCATGGCCCCAGAGCTACCGCCACATTCTAAGGTCTCCCTGTACAGCAAGCAGCATTGTGACCCGTCTGACTGAGAACCTCCCTCAACTCAGATTCCTTGGAACTGCGAAGCAGAGCCACTGGATCAAAGCTGCCCTGTACCTAGGCTTCAGTGGTAACGAAGGTGGAGTTTCCAGGCATCCATTCGGAGAGCTCTGCTATCGAATCTTTCCATATGGGGAACCTGGAGCCCTCTAACTGGACTTCCCCTGTCCCGCTGAAGGACACCTTGCTGTTTGGAGCAGCTCACAAGCCCCAGGTTAGGAAAGCCGCCTAGACTTCTTGATGCCGCACGAGAATTCGTTGGCCATCATGGATACAAAATCCAGCGAGAGCAGACATCTCACACTCGATCGTACTCAGGTGCTTGAGATCTCGAAATAGACGCTGCACATTGGAACTGTTATGGCCTCGGCACTGAACATAAGCATAGTTATTTTTCAGACTTCCATCCACACACCCCTTGCCAACAGGCCATCCATATAGGAATTCTGGAAAAACAAAGCTGCCTTCTGCCTACCCACCGGAAGGAAGAAATGCCCGACGGGTCTGACCAGAATCCCCAGATGAGGGTCCAGCAGCATGGCCCTCAAGGGCACCCTGATATCATATGCCGCCCTGTGAACTGATGCTCTGTATGACACAGCCCGAGCCCCGGCCTCCTGTCAGCCAGCCACATAGCGCCACCCATATCCTGCCGTTGGGCTCTGTCTTGGTCCGAGACCGTCAACTACTGCGAACCTGGGTATACAGGTATCTGAACCCAGAAGGTAGCGCAAAACCCTGCCTATGGGGGAACCTGAATCACAGCAGAGTACTCCTCCTTCCTCATGGCAGGAATGTGGATGTGGAGATGCTTGTACTACTCCAGAGTGGGATCCAGCTGCATGACCTATGAGACCACGCCCACTCAGGAGGGGCAGCTGGGCACAAGCAGGCCTTGGGTCCCTCAGCCTGAGACCCCTTTAAAGCACACCCTGTTGGGGGCTGGACCAGGAAGCCAGAGAGCAGGCCTCTCGTGCCTCTTGGCCCAAAGCCTAACCCTTGGTGGGGTTGTCCAGGCCACGTGACCCACAACCCCAACTGGAATCCTTGTGTGGGCGGGACCCCTGACGTGGAAAACAGCACTCTTCCCTTCCCCCAGAAAGACAGCAAACTCTTGGGAGCCTGGGAAAAACCCCAGATAGGAAGAACCTCCAATGGACCCATGAAGCAACCCTACCATTCCGAGGACATCCTGGATATAGAGTCCAGAGAGAAAAGCCTCTGCTACTGCTCCCAGGCATCCAAATTTCAAATCCTGAGGAGCAACTTTCAGGGTCTTCAGATCGGGCCTGCCATAACTTCGCTCCTAAGTCTTCCCCGAGTTGCTGTCTGAAGACTTGGTTCCCAAAGCCTGACCACATGCCCTCCAGGATGGGACCTCCAGAACCAAACAGCATCACTGAGCCTGCTCTCCTGAGGAAACTCTGCACATCTCAGTTGCCCAAACCTTCCAGAAAAGGAGAATCCATCAAGGCACCTGAACCCACAGCATTTTCATAGGCTGCTCTGGAAAAAATGCGCCGTCCGACTGACACACCTTCAGCACCTACCTGCAGGAAGAAACGCACGTCAATGGACCTGAGTCTGAAGATTGAACCTGACATGCCCCTAGAACCTCATCCAATAACTACATAGCTTTTCAGGCCTCTGTCCCTCAGGCCTGTTCTAGAAAACCAACTTATGGCCCAACGTTTGGCCCCTAGCCATACAATAGAATCCCTCTGGTCTCGAGAAGGAAACCTTGCTCTTGAGAACGGGGACCAACCCTAAGCCTAGGAGATTCCTGCATGGACCCAGAGCCACAGCCACATTCTAAGGACTCCCTGGACACCAAGCAGCATTGGGACCCGTCAGACTGAGAACCTCTGTCAATTCTGTTCACTTGGAACTTCGAACCAGAGGCAGCGGATCAAAGCTGCCCTGTTCCTTGGCTGCTGTGGTAACACGAGGTGGGTTTTCCAGGCATCCATTCGGAGAGCTCTGCTGTCGAATCATTCCATGTGGGAGACCTCTAAGCTGACTTCCCCTGTCCCGCAGAAGGACACCTTGTGGTTTGGAGCAGCTCACAAGCCCCAGCTTTGATAAGCCTCCAAGGATTCTTGAGGCCACCCGAGCATTCATTGGCCATCATGGATACAAATTCCAGTGAGAGCAGACATCTCACCCTCGCCCATCCTCAGGGGCTGGAGATCTTGAAACAGCTGCTGCACATTGGAACTGTCATGTCCTTGGTACTGAACATAACCGTAGCTTGTGTTTTCAGAATTCGATCCTCACAAGCGTTGCCAGCAGGCCCTCCACCTTGGGAATTCTGTTGTCACAAAGCTGCCTTCTACCTGGACAACAGAAAGAAGAAATGTCCTACAGCTCTGCCCAAAACCCCCAAGGACCGTCCAACCACATGGCCCTCAAGGGCACCGTGATATCATAGGTTGCCCTGTGAACTAATGCTCTGTGTAACACAGCCCGAGACCCAATCTCCTGTCGGCCAGCCAGATAGCGGGACGCATATCCTGCAGGTGGGAACTGCCTTGGCCCGAGCCCGTTTTTTCCATCCAACCTGGGTATGCAGGTATCTGACCCCAGAATGTAGTGCAAAACCCTGCCCATGTGTGTCCCTGAAGCACAACAGAGTCCTCCTCTTTCCCCATGGCAGGAAAGTGGATGTTGATATGGTGGTACTACTTTCAGAGTGGGAGCCACCTGCATGGCCCATGAGACCACTCCCACTCAGGAGGGGCAACTGGGCACAAACAGGCATTGTGACTTTTAGCATGAGACCACTTTCAAGCACAGCCTGACGGCGCTGGACCAGGATACCAGAGAGAGAACCTATTGTGTCCCTAGACCCAAATCTTAACCCTTGGTGGGGTTGTCAGGGCCACGTGACACACAACCCGTCTCTGGAATCCCTGTATGGGCAGGACCCCTGAGATGGAAAAGAGCACTCTTCCCTTCCCCCAGAAAAACACCAAACTCTTGGGAGCCTGGCAGAATCCGCAGAAAGGGAGAATATCCCATGGAACCATGTGATCACCCGTCCATTCAGAGACCATCCTAGGTACACAGTCCAGAAAGAAAAGCCTCTGCTACTGCCTCCCAGGCACCCGAATTTCAAATCCTGAAGAGCTGCTTTCAGGGTCTGCACAACGGAACTGCCATAACCTCGCCACTAATTCTTCCCGGAGTGGCTGTCTGAAGTCTTCGTTCCCAAAGCCTTGATCACATATCAGGATGGGACCACCAGAACCTCACCGCATCACTGGGCCTGTTCTCTCGAGGAAACTCTACCCGTCTCAGTGGCCCAAACCATCCAGAATGGGAGAAACCTGCAAGGTACCTGACCCACCCCAATTTCAGAGGCCGCTCTGGAAAAAAGGAGCAGTATGAGACACCGTCATTACCTAACTCCAGGAACACGCATGTCAATGGGCCTGAGTCCGAAGATTCAACCTGACATGCCCCTAGGACCTCATCCAAAACCTAGCTTAGGTTCTCAGGCCTCGGTCCCTCCGGCCTGTTCTGGAAAACCAACATATGGCCCAACGTGTGGTCCCTGAGCCATACAGTAGAACCCCTCTGGTCCCGAGAAGGAAACTTTGCTCTTGGGAACGGGGTCCCACCCACAGGATAGGAGGTTCCTGCATGGCACCAGAGCTACCGCTACATTCTACAGTCTCCCTGGACACCAAGCAGCATTGTGACCCATCAGAATGAGAACCTCCGTCAACTCATATCCTTGGAACTGTGAAGGAGAGCCACTGGATCAAAGCTGCCCTGTTCCTAAGATTCAGTGGTAACGGAGGTAGACTATCCAGGCATCCATTCGGAGAGATCTGAATTCGAATCTTTCCATATGGGGACCCTGGAGCCCTCTAACTGGACTTCCCCTGTCCCGCTGAAGGACACCTTGCTGTTTGGAGCAGCTCACAAGCTCCAGCTTCGGAAAGCCGCCAAGGCTTCTGGAGGCAGCACGAGCATTCGTGGGCCATCATGGATACAAACTCCAGCGTGAGCAGACATCTCACACTCGATCGTCCTCAGGTGCTTGTGATCTCGAAAGAGACCCTGCATATTGGAACTGTTATGGCCTCGGCACTGAACATAAGCAGAGCTTTGTTTTCAGACTTCCATCCTCACACACCTTGCCAGCAGGCCAACCATATTGGGAATTCTGGAAAAACAAAGCTGCCTTCTGCCTGCCCACCGGAAGGAAGAAATGCC
>NW_019154792.1:7412-11274 GCF_002288905.1 Enhydra lutris kenyoni | reverse complement strand
TTCAAGGCACCTGAACCCACACCAATTTCGTAGGCTGCTCTGGAAAAAATGCGCAGTCTGACTGACACACCTTCAGCACCTACCTGCAGGAAGACACGCACGTCAATGGACCTGAGTCTGGTGATTAAACCTGATATGCCCCTAGAACTTCCTCCAATATCTAGCTTAGGTTTTCAGGCCTCTGACCCTCAGGCCTGTTCTGGAAAACCAACTTATGGCCATACGTGTGGCCCCTAGCCATACAATACAATCCCTCTGGTCTCGAGAAGGAAAGCTTGCTCTTGAGAACGGGGACCAACCCTCAGCCTAGGAGATTCCTGCCTGGCCCCAGAGCCACAGTCACATTCTAAGGTCTCCCTGGACACCAAGCAGCATAGGGACCCGTCAGACTGAGAACATTTGTCACTCAGATCACTTGGAACTTCAAACCAGGGGCAGCGGATCAAAGCTGCCCTGTTCCTTGGCTGCTGTGGTAACGCGAGGTGGGGTTTCCAGGCATCCATTCGGAGAGGTCTGCTGTCGAATCTTTCCATGTGGGAGACCTCTAAACTGTCTTCCCCTGTCCCGCAGAAGGACACCTTGTGGTTTGGAGGAGCTCACAAGCTCCGACTTGGTTAAGCCTCCAAGGCTTCTTGAGGCCACCCGACCATTCGTTCATCATGGATACAAATTCCAGTGTGAGCAGACATCTCACCCTCGCCCATCCTCAGGTGCTCTAGATCTTGAAACATCTGCTGCACATTGGAACTGTCATGCCCTCGGCACTGAACATAACCATAGCTTGTGATTTCAGAATTCGATCCTCACAAGCTTTGCCAACAGGCCCTCTAACGTGGGAATTCTGGAGTCACAAATTGCCTTCTACTTGGCCAACAGAAAGAAGAAATGTCCTACAGGTCTGCCTAAATCCCCAAATGAGCGTCCAACCACACGGCCCTCAAGGGCACCCTGATATCATAGGTCGCCCTGTGAACTAATGCTCTGTGTAACACAGCCGGAAACCCAATCTCCTGTCGACCAGCCAGATAGCGGGACCCATATCCTGCTGGTGGGAACTGCCTTAGCCCGAGCCCGTTATTTCCATCCAACATGGGTATGCAGGTATCTGACCCCAGAAGGTAGGGCAAAAGCCTGTACTTGTGTGTACCTGAAGCACAGCAGAGTACTCCTCCTTCCCCATGGCAGGCAAGTGGATGTTGATATGGTTGTACTACTTTCAGAGTGTGAGCCACCTGCATGGCCCATGAACCACGCCCACACAGGAGGGGCAACTGGGCCCAAACAAGCATTGTGACTCTTAGCCTGAGACCCATTTCAAGCACAGCCTGTCGGAGCTGGACCAGGATCCCACAGAGAGTACCTATTGTGCCCCTAGACCCAAATCCGAACCCTTGGTGGGGTTGTCCCGGCCACGTGACCCACAACCCGTCTCTGGAATCCCTGTATGTCAGGACCCCTGAGATGGAAAAAGCACTCTTCCCTTCCCCCAGAAAAACACCAAACTCTTGGGAGCCTGGCAGAATCCCCAGAAAGGGAGAATATCCCATGGACCCATGTGCTCTCCCGTCCATTCCGAGACCATCCTACGTATACAGTCCAGAGAGAAAAGCCTCTGCTACTGCATCCCAGGCACTTGAATTTCAAATCCTGAGGAGCTGCTTTCAGGGTCTGCACATCGGGCCTGCCATAACCTCGCCCCTAATTCTTCCCCAAGTTGCTGTCTGAAGACTTCGTTCCCAAAGCCTTGAGGAAATGCCCTCCAGGATGGGACCCGAAGAACAACACCGCATCACTGGGCCTGCTCTCCCGAGGAAACTCTGGCCGTCTCAGTTGCCCAAACCATCCAGAATGGGAGAAACCTGCAAGGCACCTGAACCCACGCCATTTCATAGGCCGCTCTGGAAAAAGGCGCAGTATGAGACACCTTCAGCACCTACCTCCAGGAAGACACCCACGTAAATGGGTCTGAGTCCGATGATTCAACCTGACATGCCCCTAGGACCTCATCCAAAACCTAGCTTAGGTTTTCAGGCCTCTGTCCCTCCGGCCTGTTCTGGAAAACCAACATATGGCCCAACGTGTGGTCCCTGAATCATTTAGTAGAACCCCTCTGGTCCCGAGAAGGAAACTTTGCTCTTGGGAACGGGTTCCCACGCACAGACTAGGAGGTTTCTGCATGGCACCAGAGCCACAGCCACATTCTAAGGTCTCCCTTGACACCTAGCAGCATTGTGACCCGTCAGACTAAGAACCTCCGACAACTCAGAACCCTTGGTATTGCGAAGCAGAGCCACTGGATCAAAGCAGCCCTGTTCCTAGGCTTCTGGGGTAACGGATGTGGAGTTTCCAGGCATCCATTCGGAGAGCTCTGCTATCGAATCTTTCCATATGGGGACCCTGGAGCCCTCTAACTGGACTTCCCCTGTTCCGCAGAAGGACAACTTGCTGTTTGGAGGAGCTCACAAGCTCCAGCTTGGAAAGCCGCCAAGTCTTCTTGAGGCCGCACGAGCGTTCGTTGGCCATCATGGATACAAATTCCAGTGTGAGCAGACATCTCACCCTCGCCCATCCTCAGGTGCTGGAGATCTTGAAACAGCTGCTGCACATTGGTACTGTCATGCCCTCGGCACTGAACATAACCATAACATGTGTTTTCAGATTTAGATCCTCACAAGCTTTGCCAGCAGGCCCTCCACCTTGGGAATTCTGGAGTCACAAAGCTGCCTTCTACCGGGCCAACAGAAAGAAGAAATGTCCTACAGGTCTGCCCAAAACCCCAAATGAGCGTCCAACCACACGGCCCTCAAGGGCACCCTGATATCATAGGTCGCCCTGTGAACTAAAGCTCTGTGTAACACAGCCCGAGACCCAATCCCCTGTCGGCCAGCCAGATAGCGGGACCCATATCCTGCTGGTGGGAACTGCCTGGGCCAAAGCCCGTTATTTCCATCCTACTAGGGTATGCAAGTATCTGACCCCAGAAGGTAGTGCAAAACCATGCCCTTGTGTGTACCTGAAGCACAACAGAGTACTCCTCCTTCCCCATGGCAGGAGAGTGGATGTTGATACGGATGTACTACTTTCAGAGTGGGAGCCACCTGCGTGGACCATGAGACCAAGTTCACTCAGGAGGGGCAACTGAGCAAAAAAGGCATTGTGACTCTTAGCCTGAGACCCCTTTCAAGCACTGCCTGTCGGGGCTGGACCAGATTCCCACAGAGAGAACCTATTGTGCCCCTAGACCCAAATCCTAACACTTGGTGGGGTTGTCCAGGCCACGTGACCCACAACACGTCTCTGGAATCCCTGTTTGGGCAGGACCCCTGAGTTGGAAAAGAACACTGTTCCCTTCCCCCAGAAAAACACCAAACACTTGGGAGCCTGGCTGAATCCCCAGAAAGGGAGAATATCCCATGGACCCATGTGCTCACCCGTGCATTACGAGACCATCCTAGGTATACAGTCCAGAGAGTAAAGCCTCTGCTTCAGCCTCACTGGCACCCGAATTTCAAATCCTGAGGAGCTGCTTTCAGGGTCTGCACATCGGGTCTGCCATAACCTCGCCCCTAATTCTTCCTCGAGTTGCCATCTGGAGACTTCGTTCCCAAAGCCTTGACCACATGCCCTCCAGGATGGGACCCCCAGAACCACACCGCATAACTGGGCCTGCTTTCCCGAGGAAACTCTGCCCGTCTCACTTGCCCAAACAATCCAGAATGGGAGAAACCTGCAAGGCACCTGAACCCACTCCAATTTCATAGGCCGCTCTGGATTAAATGCGCAGTATGAGACACCGTCAGCACCTACCTCCAGGAAGACACGCACGTCAATGGGCCTGAGTCCCAAGATTCAACCTGACATG
>NW_019154792.1:0-7312 GCF_002288905.1 Enhydra lutris kenyoni | reverse complement strand
CAGTAGAGACACCGTCAGCACCTACCTCCAGGAAGACACGCACGTCAATGGGCCTGAGTCCCAAGATTCAACCTGACATGCCCCTAGGACCTCATCCAAAACCTAGCTTAGGTTTTCAGGCCACTGTCCCTCCGGCCTGTTCTGGAAAACCAACATATGGCCCAACATATGGTCCCTGAGCCATACAGTAGAACCCATCTGGTTCCGAGAAGGAAACTTTGCTCTTGGGAACGGGGTCCCACCCACACGCTAGGAGGTCCTGCATGGACCCAGAGCTACCGCCACATTCTGAGGTCTCCCTGGACAACAAGCAGCATTGTGACCCGTCTGACTGAGAACCTCCGTCAACTCAGATCCCTTGGAACTGCGAAGCAGAGCCACTGGATCAAAGCTGCCCTGATCCTAGGCTTCAGTGGTAACGGAGGTGGAGTTTCCAGGCAACCATTCGGTGAGCTCTCCTATCGAATCTTTCCATATGGGGACCCTGGTGCCCTCTAACTGGACTTCCCCTGTCCCGCTGAAGGACACCTTGCTGTTTGGAGCAGCTCACAAGCTCCAGATACGGAAAGACGCCTGGGCTTCTTGAGGCCGCACGAGCATTCGTGGGCCATCATGGATACAAATTCCACCGTGAGCAGACATCTCACACTCGATCGTCGTCAGGTGCTTGAGATCTCGAAACAGACGCTGCACATTGGAACTGTTATGGCCTCGACACTGAACATAATCATAGCTTTGTTTTCAGACTTCCATCCTCACACCTTGCCAGCAGGCCATCCATATTGGGAATTCTGGAAAAACAAAGCTGCCTTCTGCCTGCCCACCGGAAGGAAGAAATGCCCTACGGGTCTGCCCAGAATCCCCAGATGAGGGTCCAGCAGCATGGCCCTCAAGGGCACCTTGATATCATAGGCCGCCCTGTGAACTGATGCTCTGTCTGACACAGCCCGAGCCCCGGCCTCCTGTCAGCCAGCCACATAGCGCTACCCCTATCCTGCAGGTGGGCTCTGTCTTGGTCAGAGCCCTTCATCTCCTTCGAACCTGGATATGCAGGTATCTGACCCCAGAAGGTAGCGCAAATCCCTGCCTATGGGGGAACCTGAATCACAGCAGAGTCCTCCTCCTTCCTCATGGCAGGAATGTGGATGTGGAGATGGTTGTACTACACTAGGGTGGGAGCCATCTACATGGCCCATGAGACCACGCCCATACAGGAGGGCCAGCTGGGCACAAGCAGGCATTGTGACCCTCAGCCTGAGACCCCTTTAAAGCACACCCTGTTGGGGGCTGGGCCAGAAAGCCAGAGAGCAGGCCTCTCGTGCCTCTTGGCCCATTCCTAACCTTTGGTGGTGTTGTCCAGGCCACGTGACCCACAACCCCCTCTGGAATCCTTGTTTGGGCGGGACCCCTGATGTGGAAAACAGCCATCTTCCCTTCCCCCAGAAAGGCAGCAAATCTTGGGAGCTGGGGAAAAACCCCAGATAGGGAGAATCTCCCATGGACCCATGTAAAACCCTATCATTCCGTGGCCATCTTAGATATAGAGTCCAGACAGAAAAGCCTCTGCTACTGCTCCCAGGCATCCGAATTTCAAATCCTGAGGAGCTGCTTTCAGGGTCTGCAGAAAGGGCCTGCGATAACTTCGCTCCTAAGTCTTCCCCGAGTTGCTGTCTGAAGACTTGGTTCCCAAAGCCGTGACCACAAGCCCTCCAGTATGGGACCTCCAGAACCAAACAGCATCACTGCTCCTGCTGTCCCGAAGGAACTCTGCCCATCTCAGTTGCCCAAACCTTCCAGAATGGGAGAAACCTTCGTTGGCCATCATGGATACAAATTCCAGTGTGAGCAGACATCTCTCCCTCGCCCATCCTCAGGTGCTGGAGATCTTGAAACAGCTGCTGCACATTGGAACTGTCATGCCCTCGGCACTGAACTTAACCATAGCTTGTGTTTTCAGATTTCGATCCTCACAAGCTTTGCCAGCAGGCAATCCACCTTGGGAATTCTGGAGTCACAAAGCTGCCTTCTACATGGCCAACAGAAAGAATAAATGTCCTACAGGTCTGTCCAAAACCCCCAATGAGAGTCCAACCACACGGCCCTCAAGGGCACCCTGATATCATAGGTCGCCCTTTGAACTAATGCTCTGTGTAACACAGCCCGAGACCCAATCACCTGTCGGCCTGCGAGATAGAGGGACCCATATCCTGCAGGTGGAAACTCCCTTGGCCCGAGCCCTTTATTTCCATCCAAACTGGGTATGCAGGTATCTGACCCCAGAAGGTAGTGCAAAACCCTGCCCTTGTGTGTACCTGAAGCACAACAGAGTACTCCTCCTTCCCCATGGCAGGAAAGTGGATGTTGATATGGTAGTACTACTTTCAGAGTGGGAGCCACCTTCATGGCTCATGAGATCACGCCCACTCAGGAGGGGCAACTGGGCACAAACAGGCATTGTGATTCTTTGCCTGAGACCCCTTTCAAGCACAGCCAGTCGGGGCTGGACCAGGATCTCACAGAAAGAACTTATTGTGCCCCTAGACCCTAATCCGAACCCTTGGTGGGGTTGTCCAGGCCACGTGACCCACAACCCCACTCTGGAATCCTAGTTTGGGCGGGACCCCTGACGTGGAAAACAGCACTCTTCCCTTCCCCCAGAAAGACAGCAAACTCTTGGGAGCTGGGGAAAAACCCCAGATAGGAAGAACCCGTCTCTGGAATCCCTGTTTGGGCAGGACCCCTGAGATGGAAAAGAGCACTCTTCCCTTCCCCCAGAAAAACACCAAACTCTTGGGAGCCTGGCAGAATCCCCAGAAAGGGAGAATATCTCATGGACCCATGTGCTCACCCGTCCATTCCGAGACCATCCTACGTATACTGTCCAGAGATAAAAGCCTCTGCTACTGCCTCCCAGGCACCCGAATTTCAAATCCTGAGGAGCTGCTTTCAGGGTCTGCTCATCGGGCCTGCCATAACCTCGCCCCTAATTCTTCCCCGAATTGCTGTCTGTAGACGTCGTTCCCAAAGCCTTGACCACATGCCCTCCAGGATGGGAATCCAGAACCACAACGCATCACTAGGCCTGCTCTCCCGAGGAAACTATGCCCGTCTCAGTTGCCCAAACCATCCAGAATGGGAGACACCTGCAAGACACCTGAACCCACCCCAATTTCATAGGCCGCTCTGGAAAAAAGGCGCAGTATGAGACACCGTCAGCACCTACCTCCAGGAAGACACGCACGTAAATGGGCCTGAGTCCCAAGATTCAACCTGACATGCCCCTAGAACCTCATCCAAAACCTACCTTAGGTTTTCAGGCCTCTGTCCCTCCGGCCTCTTCTGGAATACCAACATATGGCCCAACGTATGGTCCCTGAGCCATACATAGAACGCCTCTGGTCCCGAGAAGGAAAACTTGCCCTTGGGAACGGGATCCAACCCACAGGCTAGGAGGTTTCTGCATGGCCCCAGAGCTACCGCCACATTCTAAGGTCTCCCTGGACACCAAGCAGCATTGTGACCCGTCAGACTGAGAACATCCGTCAACTCAGATCCCTTGGAACTGCGAAGCAGAGCCACTCGATCAAAGTTGTCCTGTTCGTAGGCTTCAGTGGTAATGGAGGTGGAGTTTCCAGGCATCCATTCAGAGAGCTCTGCTATCGAATCTTTCCATATGGGGACCCTGGAGACCTCTAACTGGACTTCCCATGTCCCGCTGAAGGACACCTTGCTGTTTGGAGAAGCTCACAAGCTCCAGCTTGGGAAAGCCTCCAAGGCTTCTTGAGGCGGCACGAGCATTCGTGGGCCATCATGGATAGAAATTCCAGCGTGAGCAGACATCTCACAATCGATCGCCTCAGGTGCTTGAGATCTCGAAACAGACGCTGCACATAGGAACTGTTATGGCCTCAGCACTGAACATAACCATAGCTTTGTTTTCAGACTTCCATCCTCACGCACCTTGCCAGCAGGCCATCCATATTGGGAATTCTGGAAAAACAAAGCGGCCTTCTGCCTGCCCACCGGAAAGAAGAAATGCTTTGCGGGTCTAGCGACAATCCCCAGATGAGTGTCCAGCAGCATGGCCCTCAAGGGCACCCTGATATCATAGGCCGCCCTGTAAACTGATGCTCTGTCTGACACAGCCCGAGCCCCGGCCTGTTGTCAGCCAGCCACATAGCGCGACCCATATCCTGCACGTGGGCTCTGTCTTGGTCAGAGCCCGTCATCTCCTGTGAACCTGGGTATGCAGGTATCTGACCCCAGAAGGTAGCGCAAATCCCTGCCTAAAGGGGAACCTGAATCACAGCAGAGTACTCCACCTTCCTCATGGCAGGAATGTGGATGTTGAGATGGTTGTACTACTCTAGAGTGGGAGCCAGCTACATGGCCCATGAGACCACGCCCACTCAGGAGGGCAGCTGGGTACAAGCTGGTCTTGTGAATCTCAGCCTGAGACCACTTTAAAGCACACCCTGGAAGCCATAGAGCAGGCCTCTCGTGTCTCTTGGCCCAAATCCTAACCCTTGGTGGGGTTGTCCAGGCTACGTGACCCACAACCCCACTCTGGAATCCTTGTTTGGGCGGGACACCTGACGTGGAAAACAGCACTCTGCCCTTCCCCCAGAAAGACAGCAAACTCTTGGGAGCCGGGGAAAAACCCCAGATAGGAAAAACCTCCCATGGACCCATGTAGAAACCCTATCATTCCGAGGCCATCCTGGATATAGATTCCAGACAGAAAAGCCTCTGCTACTGCTCCCAGGCATCCGAATTTCAAATCCTGTGGAGCTGCTTTCAGGGTCTGCAGATGGGGCTGACCATATCTTCGTTCCTAAGTCTTCCCCGATTTGCTGTCTGAAGACTTGGTTCCCAAAGCCTTGACCACATGCCCTCCAGGATGGGACCTCCAGAACCAAACAGCATCACTGGGCCTGCTCTCCCGAGGGACCTCTACACATCTCAGTTGCCCAAACCTTACAGAATGGGAGAAACCTTCAAGGCACCTGCACCCACACCAATTTCATAGGCTGCTCTGGAAAAAATACTCAGTCTGAGTGACACACCTTCAGCACCTACCTGCAGGAAGAAACGCCCTTCAATGGACCTGAGTCTGAAGATTGAACCTGACATGCCCCTAGAACCTCATCCAATACCTTGCTTCGGTTTTCAGACTTCTGTCCCTCAGTCCTGTTCTGGAAAACCAGCATATGTCCCAACGTGTGGCCCCTAGCCATACAATAGAATCCCTCTGGTCTCGAGAAGGAAAAGTTGCTATTGAGAGCGTGGGCCAACCCTCAGCCTAGGTGATTCCTGCATGGCCCCAGAGCCACAGCCACATTCTAAGGTCTCCCTGGACACCAAGCAGCATTGGGACCCGTCAGACTGAGAACCTCTGTCAACTCAGATCCCCTGGAACTTCGAACCAGAGGCAAGGATCAAAGCTGCCCTGTTCCTTGGCTGCTGTGGTAACACGAGGTGGGGTTTCCAGACATCCATTCGGAGAGCTCTGCTGTCGAATCTTTCCATGTGGGAGACCTCTAAGCTGACTTCCCCTTTCCCACAGAAGGACACCTTGTGGTTTGGAGCAGCTCACAGGCTCCAGCTTGGATAAGCCTCCAAGGCTTCTTGAGGCCACCCGAGCATTCGTTGGCCATCATGGACACAAATTCCAGTGTGAGCAGACATCTCACGCTCGCTTATCCTCAGGTGCTGGAGATCTTGAAACAGCGGCTGCACATTGGAACTGTCATGCTCTCGGCACTGAACATAACCATAGCTTGTGTTTTCAGATTTCGATCCTCACAAACTTTGCCAGCAGGCCCTCCACCTTGGGAATTCTGGAGTCACAAAGCTGCCTTCTACCTGGCCAACAGAAAGAAGAAATGTCCTACAGGTCTGCCCAAAACCACGAATGAGCGACCAACCACACGGCCCTCAAGGGCTCCCTGATATCATAGGTCGCCCTATGAATTAATGCTCTGTGTAACACAGCCCGAGACCCAATCTCCTGTCGGCCAGCCAGATAGCGGGACCCATATCCTGTTGGTGGGAACTGCCTTGGCCCGAGCCCGTTATTTCCATCCAACCTGGGTATGCAGGTATCTGAGCCCAAGAGGTAGTGCAAAACCCTGCCCTTGTGTATACCTGAAGCACAACAGAGTACTCCTCCTTTCCCATGGCAGGAAAGTTGATGTTGATATGGTTGTAATACTTTCCGAGTGGGAGGCACCTGCATGGCCCATGAGACCCCGCCAACTCAGGAAGGGCAACTGGGCACAAACAGGCATTGTGACTCTTAGCCTGAGACCCCTTTCAAGCACAGCCTGTCGGGGCTGGACCAGGATCCCACAGAGAGAACCTATTGTGCCCCGAGTCCCAAATCGTAACCCTTGGTGGGGTTGTCCAGTCACGTGACCCACAACCCGTCTCTGGAATCCCTGTTTGGGCAGGACCCCTGAGATGGAAAAGAGCACTCTTCCCTTCCCCCAGAAAAACACCAAACTCTTCGGAGCCTGGCAGAATCCCCAGAAAGGGAGAATATCCCATGGACCCATGTGATCACCCGTTCATTCCGACACCATCCTAGGTAAACAGTCCAGAGATAAAAGCCTCTGCTACTGCCTCCCAGGCATACGAATTTCAAATCCTGAGGAGCTGCTTTCAGGGTCTGCACATCGGGCCTGCCATAACCTCACCCCTAATTCTTCCCCGAGTTGCTGTCTGAAGACTTCGTTCCCAAAGCCTTAACCACATGCCCTCCAGGATGGGACACCCAGAACCACACCGCATCACTGGGCCTGCACTCCCGAGGAAACTCTTCCCGTCTCAGTTGCCCAAACCATCCAGAATGGGAGAAACCTGCAAGGCACCTGAAACCACCCCAGTTTCATAGGCCACTCTGGAAAAAAAGCGCAGTATGAGACACCGTGAGCATCTACCTACAGGAAGACACGCAGGTCAATGGGCCTGAGTGCGAAGATTCAATCTGACATGACCCTAGGACCTCATCCAAAACCTACCTTAGGTTTTCAGGCCTCTGTCCCTCCGGCCTGTTCTGGAAAACCAACATATGGCCCAACGTGTGGTCCCTGAGCCATACAGTAGAACCCCTCTGGTCCTGAGAAGGAAACTTTGCTCTTGGGAACGGAGTCCCACCCACAGGCTAGGAGGTTCCTGCATGGCCCCAGAGCTACCGCCACATTCTAAGGTCTCCCTGGACACCAAGCAGCATTGTGACCCGTCAGACTGAGAACCTCCGTCAACTCAGTTCCAAGGGATCTGAGTTGACGGAGGTTCTCAGTCTGACGGG
>NW_019154791.1:0-11275 GCF_002288905.1 Enhydra lutris kenyoni | reverse complement strand
AATTATTTTAATTAACATTTATTATTTGCCCCAGGGGTACAGGACTGTGAATCATCAGGCTTACACATTTCACAGCACTCACCATAGCACATACCCTCTCCAATGTCCATAACCCAACCACTCTATCCCTACTCCCATACCTCCCAGCAACCCTCAGTTTGTTTTGTGTGATTAAGAGTCCCTTATGGTTTGTCTCCCTCCTGATCCCACCTGGTTTCATTTTTTCCCTCCCTACCTCCAATGACTCCCCATCCTGCCTTTCAAATTCTTCATATCAGGGAGATCATATGATAATTGTCTTTCTCTGAGTGACTGATTTCACTCAGCAATATACCTTCCAGTTCCATCCACATCATTGCAAATGGAAAGATTTCATTTTTTGATGGCTGCATAGTATTCCATTGTATATATATATATACATATATATATATATATAAACCACATCTTCTTTATCCATTCATCTGTTGATGGACATCTAGTTTCTTCCCATAGTTTGGCTATTGTGGACATTACTGCTGTAAACATTCAGGTGCACGTGCCCCTTCGGATCACTACATTTGTATCTTTAAGGTAAATACCCACTAGTGTGATTGGTGAATCATAGGGTAGTAGTGTGATTGCTGGGTTGTAGGTAGCTCTATTTCCAACTTTTTGAGGAACCTCCATGCTGCTTTCCAGAGTGGCTACACCAGCTTGCATTTCTACCGACAGTGTAGGAGGGTTCCCCTTTCTCTGCATCCTCGCCGGCATCTGTCATTTCCTAACTTGTTAATTTTAGCCATTCTGACTGGTGTGAGGTGGTATCTCACTGTGGTTTTGATTTGTATTTCCCTGATGCCAAGTGATGTGGAGCATTTTTTCATGTGACTTTTGGCCACCTGGACGTCTTCTTTGCAGAAATGTCTGTTCATGTCTTCCACCCATTTTTTGATTGGCTTATTTGTTCTTTAGGTGTTGAGTTTGATAACTTCTTTATAGATTTTGAATACTAGCCCTTTATCTGATATGTTGTTTGTGAATATCTTCTCCCATTCTGTCAGTTGTCTTTTGGTTTTGTTGACTGCTTCCTTTGTTGTCCAAAAGGTTTGATCTTCATGAAGCCCCAATAGCTCAGTTTTGCCCTTGCTTCCTTTGCCTTTGCCAATGTTTCTAGGATGACGTTGCTGTGGCTGAGGTTGAAGAGGTTGCTTCCTGTGTTCTCCTCAAAGATTTTGATGGATTTCCATCTCACATTGAGGTCTTTCATCCACTTTGAGTCTATTTTTGTGTGTGGTGTAATAAAATGGTCCAGTTTCATTCCTCTGTATGTGGCTGTCTAATTTTATTGTATTTTTAATTATTTATTTATTTAAAAATTTTTGAATTTTATTTTATAGATTACATCTGTGGCAGAGAGTTTTACCTCTGGATCTTTCTTCTCTTTTGAATTCCTCTCTCTAGCCATTTTGCCCAGAGAAGGATGGATGAATGAGTGAACAAAACCACAAATATCAACCCAAACTTAAGCAAAATACACACTAGACAAGTCTGAAGAGGTCAGAACCAAACAAACAAAAATGCTGGGTGTGGAAGAGAGAATATAATCTCCTGGTGGACAAAACAGGGGGATCCCCTTGGTCCTGTGTATATTTTGGTCTGTGTGTTAGAAGAAACTAAATCCCAAAATTGTAAAGAAATCAAAACTTATATATATACAAAAAAATTGAATAGAGTGAATGTAAGCCAAAAATGAATATATGTATAAAAAGTACATGTTCGAAATTCTAGTTAAAAAAGACTTCAAAACAGAGTTGTTAAAATAACAAAGTCATTGAAAAGAAAAAAAAAAGAGAAAAGGAAAAGAAAATTTTCAACTGAAATAGCAATGAATCATGAGAAACAACCTCAAATTCTATGTAATATTTTCCCCCTAGAGCTGGAGTTGTGCAGTGCCAAGTGCTCTGTACATGTGGTGGTCCGTGTTCTTCCAGCTGTTCTTCTGGGGGAGGGATATGATGCACTGATTCTCATGTGTCTCTGTGTCAGTGGTGTTGTACCATCCATTGCCAGGGGTCGGGGTCAGTGTAAGCTGTTTCTAGTTTTTCTATGTGGCTTTTGTTCCCTGAAGGCATTTGAGTCTCTTTAGAGGATGAGAGTAAAAATGGCCATATGGTGATCTCCAGCCTGGGAGCTGAATGATCCCAGCTCCTTTCTTCAGAAAACACTCAGGGATAAGAGGTCTTCCCTTCTGTATGTGCCATTTTCTAGACTCCTGTGGTGTGCACCTGCACCAGTCCTTCTGGGTAGGTGGAAGGTCCTGCCTTTCTGTCCTCAATATCCCCCATGGACAGTGGTCACCTGGTCATGTGCACTCCTGAGCCACCCCTCCTGTGGGATGGCGGTGGGCCACCATTTTTTTTTGGCGTTTGCAACATCCCTCCCCCACACTGAGATCTGTCACCCAGAGTGGGCAGGGCTCTGGGTTTATAGAGAACTGAGCTCAGAGCCCCTCCCAAGTTCTCAGACCATAACCAGTTTCTCTGCTCCAATGCTGAGGAACTCTGCAGGTTCAGTCATTCCCATTTGTCTGTGTCTCCATGATCCTGAGACCATAAGTCCCACCTAAGATTCTTCCCTCCCCCCCTTCACCAAAGAGCACGTTTCAAGCAGGAATTTCTTTCACTGGAGCAGATTTGTAAAGGTTCTGGTTTTGCCATCAGGGGCTATATCACTTATGTTGTCTGGCTTTCTGAGGTTCCCTCCCCTGTTGCTTATCCTCTGATATATATCCTTTGTTTCACTTCTTGGCCCTTCTTCCTTGAAAAAAGTGGTTCTTTTACCATTTATAGAATACCAGCATTTTTTTTTTCCATAACTCTCAGGTTGAACTCATAGATGTTCCAAGTGATTAGATAGTTATCTGGCTAAATTCAGGGAAGCAGATGAAATGAAGTCTCTGACTCCTTTACCATCTTGCTTGATCAGTGCATTTAAGAGGACACGGATTGCATGGAGCACTGGGTGTGGTGCAAAAACAATGAATACTGTTACGCTGAAAAGAAATTAAAAAAAAGGGACTAATAATAATAAATGAAACTGATTCATCTGTAGACTAATCTAGGAAGAAAAAAGAATTCATAAATTACCGATAGCCAAAATAAAAGAATAAATAAAGGAAATAACTAAAATGACAGTTCATACATATACTAAACTCATAAAAAATATTATGAATAACTTTGTGGTGATTAAGTTGTCAACTGGGATGAAGTGCACACATTCCTTGAAATAAACTAGTTACCAACACTAAAAAAAAAAAGAATTCTTAATTGTACATCATAATAGCTCAGTTACAGTTTATTAAGGAGAAGAGCAAACATCACTCAAGAGCCTCACCTCATCCTCTGGAAAGGAGTTTCATGTTTTTTGTTATATGCAGGATATTTATTTCATATAAGGTGAAATTATGACTGTGTTGTTTTCCGTATATTCAGAATGAGTTTGATTTAAGAAGATGCATACTGATGCCCACATTTATAGAAGGTTGATGTATGATGGTGAAGTCTATGTGTCAAAGTGACTGGGCCGTGGCTGCCCAGATTAAACATTGCTTCTGTGGGTGCCTGTAATGCTGTTCCAGAAGAGACTGGTATTTGCAGCCAAGGTCTCTGGGCCAGTGGGCGTCATCCAATCCATTAAGGTTCTGAATAGAATGAAATGCAGAGGGGGAATTCCCTCATTCTTCTTTCCTGTATGCTTGATCTGGAACAGGAACAGTCCTGTCCTGCCTTTGGAGACAATTACTCCTTCATATCTCCAGGTTCTCTAATTTACGCTATTTCAACAAAGCTAATATATTAGACCAATGCAGCCCTTTCTCTGGAGCTTGGCAGACCCAGGTCATCCTGTAGATACTGAAGGTGAAGCCACAGGTTGCACAATAAAGTTTCAGGGACTCCAAGGATTTCACAAGGTCTCCCCCAGACTCCACCAACCGCACTTCACATGGACACCTGCAGACACAAGATCTCCACTGTTTCTCTCACTCATATCCAGTTACATACTCAATGTCTCTGTTCAACATAAATTAGCTTTTAAAATAGTAACTAGGGAAACCCAGCCAAGCACAAATTCCATAATGAGTTGTTTGTGTACTGTCTTGATCACTGCATGGGATCACCTTGGATTCCTGGNCCTGGAGCTGCTCTCTCATTTCTAGGGTCAGGGCTGGGCTGCTTTAATCAGCAGAAGGAGGGCCCTATTTGCATGTCTTCTGCTTATACAGCTAGCTTGGGATCTGTGTTTACAGAGTGGGCGGCGACCAGATCAGATGTGATTGCTTTTGACTTGGTGGTATTGACAACATTTGCAAAATAGGATTTTTGATTAAATGATTTTCCAAAATACACACTTGGGGTTCATGTGCTATGTAGTTTTTACATATTCACACAAATCTTGGGGCATAGATATCATGTTACCACAGAAACAGATGTGAACCTGCATCCAGAATTGTAGAGGGTTTGTGAGACGTGAAAGAGCACATATGGGATAAGAGTGAGCCTCAGGATGTCTACCTGTGCTCCTCCCCATGGGACCTCCTGCCTTTCTGAACCACTTGCAGAACAGAATGGGCAGGCTCATGAGGAATGTGGAGCCCATCCTGTAGGGGGACAGGGTGGTTTTACTTGCTCTAGAGTTTCCCTGAAATACAGAGTGAATCAGGGTCTGAGGTGTGTTTCCAAATCTCTGACATTGCACTATCTCTGCCTTCCTCCTGAGTCATCTCTGGGATTATCTGTAATAGCTGTGGTGTGTGTAATTGACACAGGGTGAAGTTCACACGTGTGGAGTGTGTGATATGGGAAACACTGCAGTCTAAGTCAACATTCTCAAGAGTGAGAAGGTCATGTCCCCCTAGATTTTCCTGTATTTCCCCTGGAATTCCTCCTCCTTCTCTTCCTTTCTTCACTCTGTCTCCACATAACTATTGATCTTTCTCATGTTACCTTACACTAGGTTCAATTTTCTAGAATGTAAAAATGTTAGTTTTACTGCATGTCCTTTTATTTTTAGGGCTTATTTTTCTCAGCATCAATCCTTGGGAATATATCCATGTGGTTGTATGTAGCAAAAATCATCAGTTTTATTTATTGAAAGCATTTCAGATAATGAACACAGGAGAATTTTATTTTTTCAGTAGTGTTTTAGGATTGGGATCATTTCCAGTTTCAGGTGTTTCAATAAAGTTGCTTCCTAGCCTAGAGTTGAAGGTGTAGTGTTCAGAGAATGTGTTATTTATACACTTTCCACAACAACAACTAACCAGAAGTGGTGTGGAGGTGCACATTTGCATCAATGTGGGAGTTTATCCGACTTGGGAGGGTTTTCTTATTATGTAGTTGATATATTTTTTTAAATTAAATTAATTTTTTTCAGTGTTCCAGAATTCATTGTTTATGCATCACATTCAGTGCTCCATGCAATACGAGCCCTCCTTAATACCCAGCATCAGAGTTACCTAACCTCCCTCCCCCTCCCTTCCTAAACCCTCAGTTTGTTTCTCAGAATCCACAGTCTTTCATGGTTCATGTCCCTCTCCGATTTCTCCCAATTAACTTTTCCTTTCCATCTCCTAATGCCCTCCAAGTTACGCCTTATGTTCCAAAAATAAGTGAAACCATATGATAATTGACTCACTCTGCTTGACTTATTTCACTCAGCATAATCTCCTCCAGTCCTTCCATGTTGATACAAAAGTTGGGTATTCATCCTTTCTGATGGAGGCATAATACTCTTTAGTATATATGGACCACATCATCTTTATCCATTTATCCGTTGAATGGCATGTCAGTCCTTTCCACAGTTTGGCAACTGTGGCCATTGCTGCTATGAACATTGGGGTTCTGTAGTTGTTTTTAGAAGCTCAGCTACACAGATGAGAATTAGTATTTATTTATTTATTCATTTCCTTCAGAGTGTTATGTTTAAGTATTAGTGTTAGAGTTAGGTTTAGATTTAAGGATTAGGGATTAGGGACTAAGGGTTAGGGCTCAGGGCAAGTAGCCAGTATTTTGAAGTTCAGAACATCCCCAGAAAATAAATCTCAACCTTTCGTAAGATAAGAATGGTCCTGGAAGCCATATACTGAACTGAGTAAGAAGGGAATTTGGTGCTCTACATACTTGTTTTTTTTAAATTTTAATTCTAGAATGGACAAGATGATGGAGGAGTAGGGGACCTTATTTAAACTGGTCCCGTGAATTGAGTTGGAGAGATACCAAAGAACTCTGAACACCCACAAAATCAATTTGAGATGTAAGAAGATATATCAGGATCTATACCTACAGAATATCTCTGGTGGCCGGTTTTGAGATATGAAGTGTGGAGCCTTGATTCTCTGGGCAGATAATGCAAGATAAATGGAAGAAGGAGGGAGCCTCCAAGCTCCTGCAACCCTGGAGTGCAAAATTTTCCTGTGGTGCTGGTCACGCACAGACTTACAGACCAGTAGCAGCAGAGAAAGGACTTTAGGGTAGGCTCCTCTCTGAAACATGGAGCTGCAGTGTCTTGCATGCAAACTTGGGGTGGCTGGTTGTTGGAGAAGCACAAAGGGTAGAGATGTGCCTGGGCCTTGTAGCAAGGCCTGGGAATGCTGCTGTGGGGCACACAACCCAAGACACTGTGGTTTTTTAGCAGCACAGACAAAAATGGAGTCAGTGTTCTTCATCTAAATCAAAAGCTTCTGCACAGCCAAGGAAACAGTCAAGAAAACAAAGATGCAACCCACGGAATAGGAGAAGAATATTTGCAAATGACAGTACAGACAAAAGGTTGATATCCAGGATCTATAAAGAACTCCTCAAACTCAACACTCAGAAACAGATAATCATGTCAAAAAATGGGCAGAAGACATGAACAGACACTTCCCCAAAGAAAGCATACAAATGGCTATCAGACACATGAAAAAATGTTCATCCTCATTAGCTATTGGGGAGATTCAAATCAAAACCACATTGAGATACCACCTTACACCAGTTAGAATGGCCAAAATTAGCAAGACAGTAAACAACGTGTGTTAGAGAGGATGTGGAGAAAGGGGAACCCTCTTACACTGTTGGTGGGAATGTAAGTTGGTGCAGCCACTTTGAAGAACAGTGTGGAGATTCCTTAAGAAATTAAAAATAGAGCTTCCCTATGACCCTGCAATTGCACTACTGGGTATTTACCCCAAGGATATAGAGGTAGTGAACAGAAAGGCCTTATGTACCCCAATGTTCATAGCAGCAATGGCCACAGTCACCAAAATTTGGAAAGAACCAAGATACCCTTTAATGGATGAACGGATAAAGAAGATATGGTCCATATATACAATAGAGTATTATGCCTCCAACAGAAAGGATGAATCTCCCACTTTTGTATCAACATGGATGGGACTGGAAGAGATTATGCTGAGTGAAAAACAGTCAAGCAGAGAGACTCATGTATCATATGGTTTCACTTATTTGTGGAGCATAAAGAATAACATGGAGGACATGGGGAGCTGGAGAAGAGAAGGGAGTTGGGAGAAATTGGAGGGGAGATGAACCATGAGAGATTGTGGACTCTGAGAAACAAACAGCATTTTGGATGGGAGGGCGGTGGGAGGTTGGGTGAGCCTGGTGGTGTGTATTATGGAGGGCACATAATGCATGGAGCACTGGGTGTGGTGCATAAACAGTGAATTCGGGAGCACTGTCAAGAAATTAAAAAGATAAATAAAAATAATAAAATAGAAGATATAGTCCATTTATACAGGGGAATATTACACCTCCATCACAAAGAATGAATACCCAACTTTTGTATCAACCAGGACGGGACTGGAGCAGATTATGCTGAGTGTAATAAGTCAAGTAGAGAGTCAATTTTTATATGGTTTCACTTACTTGTGAAGCATAAGGAATAACATAGCAGACATTACGATAAGAAAAGGAAAAGTGAATTGGGGTAAATCAGAGAGGGAAATGAACCATGAGAGACTGTGGACCCTGAGAAACAAACTGAGGCTTTTGGAGGGGCAGGGGGTGGGAGGTTGGCTGAGCCTGTTGGTGGTTATTAAGGAAGGTATGTATTGCCTGGAGCACTGGGTGTGGTGCATAAACAATGAATCTTGGAACACTGAAAAAATAGAATAAAACTAAAGAAAAAGTTATTATGGAATATGTTATATTAATCCTCTAGTTGTAATGGTAAGTAGGTTAAAAAACTGAAAAACAACCTGAAGGTTTTGAAGGGGTGGGGGTGGGAGGTTTGGGGAGCCTGGTGGTTGGTATTAGAGAGGGCACGGATTGCATGGAGCACTGGGTGTGGTGCATAAACAATGAATTCTGTTATGCTGAAAAGAAATTAATAAAAAAAACAAGAATTGTGAGAATGAATTAAGAAAAAAAAAGAATGAATGAAAAGTTGTATCTATGAAATATACAGGTTTTGGGGCAATACCAGGTACTTAATATATTGTTTCCCCCTGATATTGGGGTTTTAAAATTTCATGGAGTCCCTCTGGTGGTTGTCCTCTTGTTCTTTTGGTTTGTCTTCTGGGGGCGGAGCCTGCCACATTTTATCTAGTCAATTTTTCTTGGGTGAGTGACCTTACGACCTACCAGGGGGCTTGGCTGTGTGGAAACTGGTTTTTCAGGCTTTTGTTATCTGGAGGTTTTTGTTCTTTGGCAGCTTTTCTGCTGCAGCTACTGAAGGTGAATCCAGAGTCTGCACAGGAGAGTGTCAGGGACCCACCAGGTTCACCCGGTCTCCCCCAGACTCCACCAGTTGCACCTCACACTGGACACCTGCAGACACAAGACATACTGGTCAGGGAATAGTCACACACCCACTGTTTCTCTCGTACCTACTCTCACACTTGAGGTCCCTTATTTTCTATAAACTACCTTTTAAAGGAGCAATGCGGAAAACCCAGACAAGCACAAACTCCATGATGAGTTTTCTCTATTCTGTCCTGATCAGTGAATGGAAACACCTGGAAATGCTGTGGCCGAGGCTCCTCTCCCTGCTGCAGGGTCTGGACTGGGCTGTTTAAATAAGCAGAGGGAGGGCCCTATTTGCACGTCCTCTGACTATATATCCGTCTTGGGATCTAAGCTGATGGAGAGGGCAGTGACCAGAGCAGGTGTGACTGCTGTGACTTTGTTGTATTGTCAGGATTTGGGAAAAATGATTTTATTTATTATATGATTTTCCAGAGCACACACTTGGCTTCTGTACCCTAACTCTTTTTACACATTCACCCACATCTTGGGGTTTGTTTCATGTTATGCCAGAAAGAGTTTTGAACGTACACCCAGAATTATAGAGGTTGTGTGTGGTGTCCAAGAGCATGTGTGGGATATGAGCCCCAGGAATTGGCCTGGGCTCCTCCCCCCAGACCTGCTGTCCTCTGAATCACCTGCAGGACTGAGTGGGCAGGTTCATGCAGAAGGTGGAAGCCCTGCTGTGATGGGGACAAGGTGATTTTGCTTCTTTTAGATTTTCTCTAAAAAATTGAGAGAATTAGTGTTTTTGCAGTTCTATTTTCAAGTCTCTAACATTTCAGTATCTCTACGTTCCTCCCAACTTATCTCTGGGATTATCTGCAATAGCTGTGATGCGTGTACTTGACACAGGATGACTGCACACGTGTAGAGAGTGTGATATAGTAAATCCTGCAGTCAGAATCAGCATTTTCCAGAGCAAGGAAATCAATTTCCCACAAAATTTCCTATATTTTCTTTGCAATTCTTCCTTCCTCATTCCTTCTTCACTTTGTCCCCACATTACTATTGATCTTCATGTTACCTTGCACTAGCTTTAATTTTCTAGAATATATAATTTTGTAATTGTATTAAATGTACCTTTATTTCTAAGATTTCTATTGCTGAGTCAAATACATGACAATACCATGATATTTATTGTGTTTTTCTATGATGTGCAGAGTTCCAAAGATGACATAGAGCACAATATGTCCACTTTTAAAAAGAATTTCTTTTCAGTGTTCCAGAATTCATTGTTTATGTACCACACCCAGTGCTCCATGCAATACGTGCCATCCATAACACCCACTACCAGGCTCACCCAACCCTCCACCCACACCCCTCCAAAACCCTAGTTTGTTTCTCAGATTCCACAGTCTCTCATGGTTCGTCCAATTTCCCCCAACTCCTTTCTCCTCTCCAGCTTCCCATGTCCTCTGTGTTATTTCTTATGCTCCACAAATAAGTGAAATCATATGATAATTGACTCTCTCTGCTTGACTTATTTCACTCAGCATAATCTATTCCAGTCCCATCCATGTTGCCACAAAAGTGGGAGATTCATCCTTTCTGATGGAGGCATAATACTCTATTGTATATATAGACAATATCTTCTTTATTCATTCGTCCATTGAAGGGTATTTTGGTTCTTTCCACAGTTTGGCGACTATGGCCATTGCTGCTATGAACATTGGGTACAGATGGCCCTTCTTTTCACTGCATATGTATCTTTGTGGTAAATTCCCAGTAGTGCAATTGCAGGGTCTTAGGGAAGCTCCATTTTTAATTTCTTAAGGAATCTCTACACTCTTTTCCAAAGTGGCTGCACGAACTTGCTTTCCCACCAACAATGGAAGAGGGTTCCCCTTTCAACACACCGTCTCCAACACACATTGTTTACTGTTTGTTAATTTTGGCCATTCTAACTGGTTTAAGATGTTTTCTCAATGTGATTTTGATCTGAATCTCCCTGATGGGTAGTGATGATGTACATTTTTTCATGTGTCTGTTAGCCATTTGTATGTCTTCATTGGAGAAGTGTCTGTTCATGTCTTCTGCCCATTTTTCAACGTGATTATCCATCTTGTTTGTGTTGATATTGAGGAGATCTTTATAAATCCTGGATATCAGCCCATTGTCTGTATTGTCATTTATGAATATCTTCTCCCATTCTGTGGGTTTCCTCTTTGTTTTGTTGACTGTTTCCTTTGGTGTGCAGAAGCTTTAAAATACTGCCTAGAGCAATCTATACTTTTAATGCCATTCCAATCAAAATTCCACCGGTATTCTTCAAAGAGCTGGAATAAATAATCCAAAAATTTGTATGGAACCAGAAGAGACCCCAAATTGCTAAGGAAATGTTGAAAAACAAAAATAAAACTGGGGGCATAACGTTACCTGATTTCAAGCTTTACTACAAAGCTGTGATCACCAAGACAGCATGGTACTGGCATAAAAACAGACACATAGACCAGTGGAACAGAGTAGAGAGCCCAGATATGGACCCTCAACTCTAA
>NW_019154790.1:9840-11315 GCF_002288905.1 Enhydra lutris kenyoni | reverse complement strand
CAGGGTCAGCGTGGCCTCAGGTCCCGCTGACCCTGCGTGGGCTTCACCCCGGTTAAGCCTCTGGAGCAATGTCCCTCAGCGGAACAGACTTTTAAAAGTCCCGATTTTGTGCTCCGTTGCTCCGCCGCTTGCCGGGAGCCGGCCCCTCCCCCCGCGGTCTATCTTCCCATCGCTTTGGATTCACTTCTCCGCCCATCCTACCTTTCAGAAAGTGGTTGATTTTCTGTTTCTAGAGTTGCTGTTCTTCTTCTCTTCGATCTCCCGTTGGATTTGTAGGTGTTTGCAATCTTTAGATAAGCTATCTAGCTGATCTCCTGCTACCTGAAGTAGTCTCAGCCTGCTACTTCTCCGCCATCTTGACTCCTCCCCTAAGCTGAACTTTTTGATACATATACCCGTGTCTTTCTTTTGCTTTTCTATTTTTAATTTTTTTTAAATTTTAGTTTAGTTTAGTTTATTCTTATTTTTATTTTTATTTTTAAATATTCATATAGAGTTAAACTTCAAGTTAATCCCCTTTCCCCAACCAATGCTACCCCTATAGGTAAACCAATTTTTAATCCCCCTTTATCTTAGGAAAGTTGAGTCCTTTAACAAGGATATCAAGACATCCAGGAAGAATCAAAATAATCTTCCTCACCCACACTGAGAATTTATAACTACTCTCTCAACATTTTCTTCCACCAGTTTTTCTCTGTATAGGTGTTTGTCCTGATAATATATATCTTATACTTGGGGTTCTTTTTGATGAGGTTATTCTTTTTTTTTTTTTTTTTTGCTTTTATATATATATATATTTTTTTCTTTTGTCATATACATTTATCAGTCTTTTTGTTTGTCTGATTTTGTTTGTGTATTTCATAAACCTTAACATGGGGCCCATTTGGGCTGAGACTTCTCCTTTATCTTTCCATTTATCCTGTCTCTCTCTGTCTCTTTCTTTTTTTTCCTTTTTCTTTTCTTTTTTTTCTCATTTAGGTGGGGAATCCTGATTGCTCAGAAGTGTTCCAGGGTGCACCTTGACTGCACCACATTCGATATATCCCCCTACATGCATTCATTTATCTCTCACCAAAATGACTAGGAGGAGGAATGCTCAACAGAAGAAAAATACAGAGGAAGGGTCTTCTACAACAGAGCTAATGGCTATCGACATAGACAATATGTCAGAAAGGGAATTCAGGCTAACAATTATCCAGGCAATAGCTAGTTGGAGAAAGCCATGGATGACCAAATGGAATTGATTAGGGCAGAACTGAAAGCCACCAGGGATGATGTTCACAATGCTCTCAATGAGTTCCAATCTAATCTAAATTCTCTAAAAGATAGGGTAACTGAGACAGAAGATAGAATTAGTGATCTGGAGGACAAACAGATAGAGAGAAAGGATCAGGAGGAAGCCTGGAACAAACAGCTTAGAAGCCACGTAAACAGAATCAGGGAAATAAATGATGCCATGAAATGTTCCAACATCA
>NW_019154790.1:0-9790 GCF_002288905.1 Enhydra lutris kenyoni | reverse complement strand
GGGACACCTAATAGTAAGAATGAAGAATTTAATTGTAGGCAGGCCTTCTTGAAGACAGCTATGACAAAGAAACTCCTTACATACAGAGGAAAGCCCATCAGAATAACGTCAGACCTGTCAAAAGAAACATGGAAGCCAGAAAGGGCTGGCAAGATATATTCAGTGTACTAAATGAGAAAAACAGAGACTGAGATTCCAAATGGATGGAGAGATAAAGAGTTTCCAAGACCTGCAAGGCTTAAAAGAGTATGCGACCACCAAGCTGACACTACAGGAAATATTAAGGGCGGTTCTATAAAAGAGAAAAAAATCCTAAGAATAGCATTGAACAGAAATATAGAAACAATCTACAGAAAGAAAGACTTCAAACGTAACACAATGTCCATAATAAACGTATCTATCATTAATCACTCTCAATGTGAATGGCCTAAATGAGCCCATAAAATGGCACAGGGTTGCAGATTGGATAAAACGACAGGACCCATCCATATGTTGTCTACAAGAGACCCATTTTCAACCTAAGAATACACCCAGACTGAAAGTGAAGGGATGGAGAAGCATCTTTCATGTCAATGGGCCTCAAAAGAAGGCTGGGGAAGCGATTCTCATATCCGATAATTAGATTTTAAACTAAAGACTGTGGTCAGAGATACAGAAGGACACTACATCATTCTTAAAGGGACTATCCACCAAGATGATCTAACAATTGTAAATATCTATGGCCACAATATGGGAGCAGCCAATTACATAAGAAAACTGCTAATCAAAGTAAAGAGTCATATTGATATGAATATATTAATAGTAGGAGATCTTAACGCACCTTTCTCAGAGATAGACAGAACATCGAAGCAGAAAATCAATAAAGAAACAAGAGCATTGAATGACACATTGGACCAGATGGACCTCATAGATATATACAGAACATTCCACCCTAAAACAAGAGAATACTCATTCCTCTCAAGTGCACATGGAACCTTCTCAGGAATAGACCACATACTGGGTCACAAATCAGGACTCAACCGATACCAAAAGACTGAGATGATTCCCTGCATATTCTCAGATCACAATGCTTTGAAACTGGAGCTCAATCACAAGGAAAAGTTCCGAAGGAACTCAAACACATGGAAGCGAAAGATCACCTTGCTTAAGAATGCTTGGATCAATCAGGAGATCAAAGAAGAACTTAAACGATTCATGAAAACCAATGAGAATGAGGACACTTTGGTCCAAAACCTATGGGATACAGCAAAGACGGTCCTAAGGTGGAAATACATAGCCATCCAAGCCTCCCTCAAAAAAATTGAAAAATCCAAAATACACCAGCTGTCTCTACACCTTAAAGAACTGGAGAATCAACAACAAATCAAATGGACTCCAAACTTAAGAAGGGAAATAATCAAGATTAGAGCAGAGATCAATGAGGTAGAACCCAGAGATATGGTAGAACATATCAATGAAACTAGAAGCTGGTTTTTTGAAAGAATCAATAAGATCAATAAACCACTGGCCACACTAATCCAAAAGAAAAGAGAGAAAGCCCAAATTCATAAAATTATGAATGAAAAGGGAGAGATCACAACTAACACCAAGGAAGTAGAAACAATCATCAGAAGTTATTATCAACAGTTATATGCCAATAAGGTAAGCAACCTAGATGAAATGGATGCATTCCTGGAAAACTATAAACTCCCAACATTGAACCAGGAAGAAATTGACAACCTGAATAGACCCATATCTAGTAGCGAGATTGAAGCAGTGATCAAAAATCTCCCAAAAAACAAGAGCCCAGGACCTGATGGATTCCCTGGGGAATTCTACCAAACTTTCAAAGAAGAAATATCACCTATTCTCCTGAAGCTGTTTCAAAAATTGAAGCAGAAGGAAAACTTCCAGACTCTTTTTATGAAGCTAGCATTACCCTGATCCCAGAACCAGGCAAAGACACCACCAAAAAGGAGAATTTCAGACTAATATCACTGATGAATATGGATGCCAAGATTCTCAACAAGATCCTAGCAAACAGGATCCAACAGCACATTAAAAAGATTAGCCACCATGACCAGGTGGGTTTCATCCCTGGGTTACAAGGATGGTTCAACATTTGCAAATCAATCAATGTGATAGAACAAATAAATAAGAGAAGAGAGAAGAACCACATGGTCCTCTCAGTTGATGCAGAAAAAGCATTTAACAAAATCTAGTATTTGCTCCTGATTAAAACACTTCAAAGTATAGGGATAGAGGGAACATTCCAGAACTTCATAAATTCTACCTATGAAAGACCCACAGCAAATAGCATCCTCAATGGGAAAAAGCTCTCATCCTTCCTGTTGAGATCAGGAACACGACAAGGATGCCCACTCTCACCACTCTCTTCAACATAGTATTAGAAGTACTAGAAACAGCACTCACATCAAAGAGAAATAAAAGGTATCCAAATTGGCAATGAAGAAATCAAACTCTCTCTCTTCGAAGATGACATGATTCTTTATATGGAAAACCCAAAAGACTCCACCCCCAAACTACTAGAACTCATACAACAATTCAGAAATATGGCAGGATACAAAGTTGATGTCCAGAAATCAGTACCTTTCTTATACACTAACAATGAAAATACAGAAAGTGAAATTAGAGAATCGATTCCATTTACTATAGCACCAAGAACCATATTTGGCTAGGGAATAAACCTAGCCAAAGAGGTAAAGAATCTGTACTCAAGGACCTGCAGAAAACTCATGAAAGAAATCGAAGAAGACACAAAAAGATGGAAGATCATTCCATGCTCTTGGATCAGAGGAATAAACATTGTTAAAATGTCTATACTGCCTAAAGCAATGTATCCTTTAGTGCCATTCCAATCAAATTTCCACTGGTAATTTTCAAAGAGCTGGAGCAAATAATCCTAAAATTTGTATGGAATCATAAGAGACCCTGAATTGCTAAGAAAATGTTGAAAAAGAAACACAAAACTGGGGCATCACATTACCTGATTTCAAGCTTTACTACAAAGTGGTGATCACCAAGACAGCATGGTACTGGCATAAAAACAGACACATAGACCGGTGGAACAGAGTAGAGAGCCCAGGTATGGACCCTCAACTCTATAGTCAAATAATCTTCAACAAAGCAGGAAAAAATATACAGTGGAAAAAAGTCTCTTCAATAAATGGTGTTGGGAAAACTGGACAGCTATATGTAAAAGAATGAAACTCAACCATTCTCTTACACCATACACAAAGATAAACTCAAAATGGATAAAAGACCTCAACGTGAGACAGGAATCCATCAGAATCCTAGAGGAGAACATAGGCACTAACCTCTTCGATATCAGTCACAGCAACTTCTTTCAAGATATGTCTCTGAAGGGAAAGGAAACAAAAGTGAAAATGAACTTTTGGGACTTTCTCAAGATCAAAAGCTTCTGCTCAGCAAAGGAAACAGTCAACAAAACAAAGATGCAACCCACGGAATGGGAGAAGATATTTGCAAATGACAGTACAGACAAGGTTGATATCCAGGATCTATAAAGAACTCCTCAAATTCAACACACACAAAACAGATAATCATATCATAAAATGGCAGAAGATACGAACAGACACTTCTCCAATGAAGACATACAAGTGGCTATCAGACACATGAAAAAATGTTCATCATCACTAGCCATCAGGGAGATTCAAATTAAAACCACATTGAGATACCACCTTATACGAGTTAGAATGGCCAAAATTAGCAAGACAGGAAACAACGTGTGTTGGAGGGGATGTGGAGAAAGGGGAAACCTCTTACACTGTTGGTGGGAATGCAAGTTGGTGCAGACACTTTGGAGAACAGTGTGGAGATTCCTCAAGAAATTAAAAATAGAACTTCCCTATGACCCTGCAATTGCACTACTGGGTATTTACCCCAAAGATACAATGTAGTGAAAAGAAGATCCATCTGTACCCCAATGTTTATAGCAGCAATGGCCATGGTCGCCAAACTGTGGAAAGAACCAAGATGCTCTTCATCAGACGAAGGGATAAGGAAGATGTGGTCCATATACACTATGGAGTATTATGCCTCCATCAGAAAGGATGAATACCCAACTTTTGTAGCAACATGGACGGGACTGGAAGAGATCATGCTGAGTGAAATAAGTCAAGCAGAGAGAGCCAGCTATCATATGGTTTCACTTATTTGTGGAGCATAACAAATAACATGGAGGACATGGGGAGATGGAGAGGAGAAGGGAGATGAGGGAAATTGGAAGTGGGGGGTGAACCATGGACGCTGAAAAATAACCTGAGGGTTTTGAAGGGGAAGAGGGTGGGAGGTTCGGGAAACAGGTGGTGGGTATTGGGGAGGGCACATATTACATGGAGCACTGGGTGTGGTGCAAAAACAATGAATACTATTATGCTGAATAGAAATTTAAAAAAACACGAATTTATATGAAAATAATAAATAGAAATCCAAATATGTCATTAAAGAAAATCAGCAGAACATCAAAGAGATAAGATCAAAGGAATTCTCAGTAACAACCACAAAACAAATATTAAGATAACAATAAATACATGTCTGTCAATAATGACTTTGAATATACATGGACTAAATCTTCCAATAAAAATAGAGTTACAGAATAATTAAGAAAAGAAGATCCATCTATATGATGGTTACATGAGACCAAGTTTTGACCTAACAAAGACTTTAAAACAAAGACTTTAACAAAAAACAAGGACGTACACTACAGAATAAAAAAGGGGATAATCCAACAAGGATATATAACAATTGTAATATTTTTGCAACCAAATAGGAAAATCTAAATACATAAATCACTAATAACAAATAGGAAACAATGAATTAATAATAATAAAAAAATTAGAAGAATTTAACACCACATTTACAACAGTGGACAGATAATCTAAACCAGAAAAATCAACCAAGAAATAATGGTTTTCAATGACATGCTGGAATAGACAAATGTAACAGATATATTCAGAACATTCCATCCTGTAACAGCACAATACATATTATTTTCAAGTGCACGTGAGACATTCCAGATAGATCATGGCCCACAAAACAAATCTACAAATTCAAGATTGGAGCCATACCATGCATATTTTCTAACCAGAACATTATGAAACTAGAAGTAGACAAGGAAAAAAGAAAACCTGCAAACACCACAAATACAGAAGACTAAAAAATAAAATGCTACTAAGCAATGAATGGATCAACCTGGAAATCAAAGAAGACATTTAAAAATAGGATTTAAACACGATTGACCAAAACTTCTGGGATGCAACAAAATCAGTTCTAATAGAATTTAGAGAAATACAGGCCAATTTCAAGAGTCAAAAAAAAAAAAATCTCAAACAAGAACACTTTACACCTTAAAGAGCTAGAGGGAAACAAAACAAAACAAACAAGCAAAAAACCCAAAAACTAAAACCAGCAAAAGAAAGGGAACCATAAAATCTAGAGAATAAATGAATGATACAAATATTAAAAAAAGAACTAATCAATGAAATCAGGATTTGGATCTTTGAAAAAAATATTGTAATTGATAAACATATAGCCAGACTTATCAAGAAAAAAAAGGAAAGATCAAATAAAATCACATATGAGAGATGAGGAATAACAAACAGCAAACATCATGAAAAAAATACATGTAAGAGAATATTATGAAAAACTGTATCAACAAACTAGACAAACTAGAAGAAAGTCATAAATTCCTAGAAACATATAAACTATCAAAACTGAAACAGGAAGAATTAGATATTTTAACAGACCAGTAATGAGTAAAGAAATCGATTCAGTAATCAAAAACACCCAAAATACAAATTACAAGAACTTATGGACTCATAGGAGAATTATGTCAAACATTTAAAGAAGAGTTAGTATCTATTTTTCAAAACTGAAAACGAAGGAAACCTTTTCTTTTCAAAATGAAGGAAAACTTCTAAGTTTGTTCTATGATGCCATCATTACCCTGATACCAAAACCGGATAAAGACAACATTAAAAAGAAAACTAGATGCAAATATCCCTAAAGAACGTGGTAGCAAATAGTCTCAATAAAATACTAGTATTTCAAATCCAACAGTGCATATAAAAAATTATTCACAATGATCTAGTGGAATTCATTCATTGTTTTCAAGTGTGGTTCATATTCACAAACTTACCAATGTGACACATTACATTAAGAGAGAATAGGTGAGAACACAATGATCCTTTCAATAGATGCAGAAAATGATTTTGACAAAGTACAATATCCATTCATGATAAAAAATAAAGTAGGTTTAGGAAAAACATACCTCAACATCATCAAGCACATGTATAAAAAACTTGAAACTAACTTCATTGGGGAAATAGAACTTTTTCCCTAAGGTCAGGAACAAGACAAGGATATCCACTCTTACTGCTTTTATTCAACATAGAACTGAAAGTTCTAGCCACAGCAATCAGACAACAAAAAGAAATAAAAGGCACCTAAATCAGTAAGGAAGAAGAAAAATGTTCACTGTTTACAGATAACATTATACTCTATGTAGAAGACCCAAAATATTCCTCCAAAAAAATTCTAGAACTTAAAAATTCATTCAGTAACATCACAAGATATAAAAATCAAGGTATAGGAATTTGTTGCATTTCTATACAATAAGAATAAAGAGCAATAAGAGAAATTAAGGAAGTGATCCCATTTACAACTGTACTCAAAACAATGAGATACCAAGGAATAAACCTATCTAAAGATGGGAAAGACCTGTACTCTCAAAACCATAATATGCTGATGAAAGGAAATGAAAGAGCACCTGGGTGGCTTAGTGGGTTAAGTCTCTGCCTTCTGCTCTGGTAATGATCTCAGGGCCCTGGGATCAGGCCCCTGCATTGGGCTTTCTGCTCACCAGGGAGCCTGCTTCTCCCTCTCTCTCTGATTGCCTCTCTGCCTACTTGTAAACTCTCTCTCTCTCTCTTTCAAATAAATAAATAAAATCTTTATTAAAAAAGATTTAAAGAGGACACAAAGAAATGGAAAGACATTCCATGTTCATGGATTGGAAGAAAAAAATATTGTTAATGTNAAGACATTCCATGTTCATGGATTGGAAGAAAAAAATATTGTTAATGTATATATACTAACCAAAGCAACCTACAAATGTAATGCAATCCATATCAAAATACCACCAGCATGTTTCATAGAGGTATTGGAATCAATCCTAAAATTTGTATGAAACCACAAAAGACCAGAAAGAGCCAAAGAAATGTTGAATAAGCAAAGCAAAGCTGGAGGCAACCAATTCAAGACTTCAAATTACATATTACAAAGTTGTAGTAATCAAAACAGTATGGTTCTAGCACAAGAATAGACAGGATAGTAGAACAGAATAAAAAAAACCCGGGAATAAACCCACAACTATATGGTCAATTAATCTCCAACAGAGTGTAAAAGAATATCTACTGGAACAAAGACAGTCTCTTCAATAAATGTTAAAGAAACTAGACAGAAACATGCAAATGATAGAAACTATCATTTCATACCATATACAAAATAAAGCTCAAAATGGATTAAAGACCTACATATGACACTTGAAACCATTATAATACTAGAGGAGAAAACAGGCAGTGCCTTCTTTTACCTCAGCTGTAGCAATTCATTCTTAATATGTCTCCTGACACAAAGGAAACAAATACAAAAATAAGTTAATTATTGTGACTACATCAAAATCAAAAGCTTCTGCATAGTTGAAGAAACAATCAGCAAAACTAAAAGGTAACCTACATAATGGAAGAAGATATTTGCAAATGATGTATCTGATAAAGGGTTAATATCCAAAATATACAAAGACCTTATAAATCTCAACAACCAAAAATAAATAGCCAAATTAAAATTGGGCAAAAGACATGAACAAACAGACGTTTCTCCAAGAAGAGATACAAATGGCCATGGTACACAAGAAAAGACACTTAGCATCACTATCATCAGGGAAATGTAAATCAAAACTGCAGTGAGGTATCACCTCACACTTGGTAGGTTGGCTGAAATCAACAACACAAGAATAGGTGTTGGTGATGACGTGGAGAAAAGGAACACTCATGACCTTTTGTGAGATTACAATCTGATGCAGCCACTGTGGAGAATATATATATATATATATATATATATATATATATATATATATAGTCTCCAAAACTTAAGTAATATTTCTCAGCCATAAAGAACTAAATCTTGTCATTCGAAAGGCAAGGATGGAATTAGAGTGTATGTGAAGTAAGTCCATCAGAGAAAGACAAATACCATATGATTTCACTCATATGTAGAATTTAAGAACCAAAACTAATGACCAAAGTGTAAAAAGAGAGAGAAAGAGAGGTAAAACAAGAAAAAGACTCAACTATAGAGAACAAACTGATGGTTACCAGAATAGAGATAGGTGTGGGGATAGGTTAAATAGATGATGGGGATTAAGGAGTGCAATTGTGATGAGCACCAGGGGTTGTATGGAAGTGTTGAGTCACTATGTTGTCCAGCAGAAACTAATATTACAGTATATGTTAACTAATTGGAATTTAAATAAAACTATCTGATAAGTGTTCCATTGAATCTGCACATTGCTTTGGGTAATATGCACATTTTAACAGCATTATTTCTTCTAATCCATGATTGGAATTTTTTTCACCAATGTCTAATAATTTTTATTGTAGAGGTCTATTACCTCCTTGGTGAAATGTAATCCAAGGTATTTTCTTTCTTTTCACGCAATGAATGCATTAAGAAAAGAATGCTTTTTATGCAATCCTAAATGGTATTTTTTTTTCTTAATTTCTTTTTCTGACAGTTTGTTAGTGTATATAAATGCAAGGTTTATTTATATTGATTTTGTAACTTGCAAATTTACTGAGTTAATATAGTAGTCTTAACAGGTTTCTGGTGAAGTAGAATATCTTCTCTGGGGACAACTTTTTAATGAGGATTTATTCTTATTAGTATATATTGATTTGTACTTTTATAATACTGTCATACAATGGGAAAATATTGAGTGTTTACCTAGATAATTTCACAGTATATTAAATGAATCAACAGATCTTCTACTTATCCTCAAGGAACAAATCCCTAGAGAATCCTGAAGATTAGAACAGGCTCAGAATCCTAAGGGAATTGATATTGTACGCATTTTCTAGTGTCCAGTGGGGGAAAAAATTGGATGTTTTCCTTTAGATACCTTTGTGAGAATGTTCTGAGAATTAAAGTAAGTTTGATGTACTGCTAATTAAATTGAAGAGACAGAAATCCCACAAGGTTTGTGAAATGAGGTCCAGAGTCACGATTTTAACACAGCATGAACTTTGCTGGCTTCCTTTTATGACCTGCTCCGTTTCTGACCAGGGTCGGTTCACCCCTCCTTAGGCAACCTGGTGGTCCCCCGCTCCCGGGAGGTCACCATACCGATGCCGAACTTGGTGCAGACACCCGATCGGCATAGCGCACACAGCCCAGAACTCCTGGGCTCAAGCGATCTTCCTGCCTCAGCCTCCCGAGTAGCTGGGACTACAGGTGTGCCACCGCGCCCGGCTAGCTTCCTTTTATGGAATTCATCATTTGTTCTCCCTCAAATCCAGTTCCTATATGATCCTTATTTTGGAGTCACACACCAGCCTCAGGGTTCAGCCTCTGAGCCAATGGAAGTAAAGATGTGTTGATCTCTGTCAATATCACATTAAATATGTGCATTTTTATTTCTTAGGGAGAATTCCTGGTGCCTCTTTATGAGAATAGTCACCATCTACTGAAGAATTTTGGAAACAAGAATATG
>NW_019154789.1:0-11317 GCF_002288905.1 Enhydra lutris kenyoni | reverse complement strand
CAAAAGGATACATGCACCCAATGTTTACAGCAGCATTATCTACAATATTCACACATGGAAACAGCCTAAGTGTCCATCAAGTGATGCGTGGATGAAGAAGTGGTATACAAATTCAATGGAGTAATAGCTCTAAAATAGAACAAAATCTGCCATTTGCAACAACACGGACAGGACAGAGCTAGTGTATTATGCTAAGAGAGAGAATTTAACCAGAGAAAGACAAACACCACAGGATTTCATTCATATGTGGAATTTAAGAAACAAATGAGCAAAGGGGGAAAAAAGAGAGAGAGGGAAAGAGAGGGAAACTGAGAAACAGACTCTCAACTACAGAGAATAAACTGATGGTCACCAGAGAGAAGGTGGGTGGGGGGATGGGAGGGAGTGGGTGAGGTGAGTAAGGAGGCCACTTGTTATGAAGAGCACCAGATTTTGTATAGAAATATCAAATCACTATATTGTATATCTAAAACTAATATCACACTCTATTTGACTGGAAATAAATAAAAAACTTGAATTATGATACATGATAATTACATTAATGATAATTAAGACATGACTGGCCTGCTACCCTTCAGAGAGATGTGTCATACACAAAATACAACCTGATTTTAGAGTTGTAAAAAAAAAAATGCTTGCCTTGAAGTGGTAAGATATTGTCAAATACCATCCCTACAGAGATAAATAACACAATTTCTTTTCTCCTAATTTTGGTGTCAAACGGTCTGATTTTCATTGCTTCAAGAGATGAGAAAACATTTTAAGTGTTGTTTTGATTTTCTTTTATAAGAGTAAATCTGAGCGTTGTTTTCACAGGCTTACAGGTTACTGGCATTTCTTTAAGTAAACTTTTTATGTGTTTGACCATTGTGTTCTCAGGACCTTGGACCTTTTTTACTTGGTAACAAGGAGGTTGGAATGAGTTTGTGAGATTGACCTATGCCTGTATTATAAACAGCAAATAATTTCCTGTTACTTTATTTTTCCTTATTTTCTAAAAATTTCTGAATTATATATTCACAATAATTCCTATTTTCTTGTACTATTTCTGGAATTTGAATAAAAATGTTTTTCACTCCAAGGTCACAGAATAATTCAACCAATGTCATTTTATAATGACATGGTTTACATTTCCATTTTTAAATTTCAGACCATGTGGACATGACCCCATCATGCAATGTGAGGTAACATTTTAGGAAGAGCTATTTAGGTGACCCAACACTCCAACACCATTCATTAAAAAGTCTACCTCTTTCTCATTGATTTGAAACAACATCCATACTGCATACTAAATTTCCTATGCACTAGGTTGTCTGTCTAGATTCTCTTATACGCATCTCTCCATACGTCTGTGTCATATGCAGTGATTTTATTACTGACGCTTCCTCTTAGGTTTTAACATGTTAGGTGTTTTAGGAGATGTTACTCAGCTATTCAAGCACTGCTCAGGCCCACTACTGTTTCTGAGGATCTACTTACCATTTTCTTCCTCCAAGATTAACATATTTCTTACTACCATATTTCATATTTTCATTACTGAAAATGAGGTCTTCTCTTTTCACTATGGCATCTAGTTGATTGTTTTTATACATATCGAGCAATTTAATTCATATCCCACCCCCTTCATGAATTTTCCCATAGTTGTAGTAGCTTTTCCATTGATTTTTTTTTCAGTTTTTCCAGCTAAATAAAAAAGCGATTTCTTAAGAGTTATTTTCACCTTCTTCTCCACATTTGTTATATATCGAATTGCTTTCTCCTGTTTAATTTCATTGACTAGGATCTTCAGTGCATGTTTGGTTTTTTTTAATTTTTAAATTTTACATATATATAGAAAACTATATTAAATAGTACAGAATAAATTATTATCAAATACCCTCCTACGTGACCTAGTGGATGCTGGTATAACCACACCAGCCTTCTACTGACTGTTTGCACAATCTCTTCTAGCACCCTTACTCATTGTTATTATGACCTCATAAAAACTTCCTTTTCAATATCATCTATTTTGGGTCTAGAGTTTCCATTTGATTCTTTTTCTTGTATCATCTATTTCTCTCATTATGTTCATGTTTCCTTTTGAAATCTGAGCCTATAAAACGTATGTATAGTAACTGTGTTAAAAATTCACGTCTACAAAATTAAAAATAAACAAACGAAAATTCATGTCTACAAATGGCAATCTGATCATTGCTTCTGCTCCCTGTGGGGTGATTTTCTCCTGTGCGTACCTACAGCCCCTAACAGTTCCAATAGGTAAATGCTGCTGTTGGCAGTGGTTTTCTCTACTGTATTTTAACAAAGTTCTTAGCCTTAGCTGGCTTATTCCATTGCTTTAGTATCTGCTGCTTCTCCCAAGGAAACATACTGTGCCACACGTTTTCCTTTTAATTTGTTCACTCCGACCTGTGCCTTCTTGGAGGTGGGCACAGGAGTTCTGATGCAGGACAGAACTATCTTCTTCAGGAAGTAAACCTTTACTGAAGTTGTCTGTCTTCTTCTACGCCTAAGTCCTTACTGTCCCTCTTCTTCTGTGCACCCACCATCAGGCTCACAGCCCTGATTCTACTGATCCCAGGTTTCTTTTTTCCACTTAAACTTACAAGATGAAGTTTATAGTTTACTCTATCATCTAGTTACTCTGTCAAGGTAGGTTAAACATATTTTCTATCCGTGTTGCATGGTATCAATTTTGGAAAAGGTGTGGGGATAATCTGATCTAGGCAAATGTCTTTGTCCTAAAGCAAGTCAGAAAGCCCACTCCACAGAATCCAACATGGTCACAAAAACTAAGCTTCAGTAAAAATAGACAGATATTAAAAGACTCAACATAGTGTATAGATATGGCCCATGCTTGAGTTTGCCTGGAACAGTGAAGTAAAGGAGAAAGCTGGTCAGGAAAGACCAACAGATTTTCCTGAGGANGGAAAGACCAACAGATTTTCCTGAGGAAATGCAGTAATACAGAATATGGTATAGCTCCATTTTAACCATGGGTCACAGGTCTTTTTATAGCTGTACACAACAGGAATATGGTATTAGATACGAGGTGGAAGTTATAGAAAGTAATTACACTGGGTTCCTTGGAAGTATAGGCCCTGATGATTAATGGAGAAGTTAAATTCTATTAAATCAGTCACAATAGGACATTGAGGTGGAAAGATATTTAATGTCTTATACAAGCTTGGGATTAAACCAAAAGAAGTTGGGATAGAGAATACTTTCAGATTATTCTTTGGCATCCTGGATGATACTTTTGCTTAACAGAGTATCTTAATCTGAGAACATTAAGCAATAGGGCTGAAGATTATCCCATTATGCATCTCCCATTTGTGCCCCTAATATTTGGGCATTCTTGATCTGCAGAAACAAAATACTATTATAGCTATTCATGTAAAGCAATTAATTATTGAGTGTTTGCATATCTATGAAGTTGTAATTATACTAATATTGCATTTATTCCCACATGAAGAAAATAAGCATCAGAAACTTAATTTACTCAGTATCCATCCACTGGTAAATATTCGAATCTGTGTGACTCCAAAGCTAATATCCTTAATGTCTGCATTACAGTGCCCCTGGATGGACAATAACAATTGTATTACAGTTTTAAGAGCTAATAGTATGAAATTATCAAGGTAAAATTCTCTATGAGTGATGAGGTATCTTATTTCAAAAAAAAAAATTTTTTTTTCTTAAATGGTTGGGGACCATAATGCCAACCCCAGAGAAGAGTTGAAGCCTGGGGGAAAGAATCTAGCCCAGGAAAAGCATTTGGGAAAGATTGGATGACCAAGAAAGTAGCAATCTAAATTGGATAGTTGACCTATAGATGTGCCCTTTCCTTAAAGTAGAGGTAAATGCAGCAGAAGTATTTTCCAATTGCCCTTACTTCTAGTTTCACAAACCAACAGTCTGTGTTGGACATGTGTTGGACACCCTGGGGTTTCATAGGTAGCTTCTCACTGAGGTGTACTTGTTTTCCTAAGGTGTTGCTAATTAAGCAATCCCCCATTTTTTTTTTTTGGAAGGTATGCATTGATGTTTAATAGGGTCCTTTTTAATAGGGTCCACATTCTTTAATTCCAGTTCAGCTAGGTAAGGAAAAGTTAGAGCGGGGACTGCCTTACATTTAAGTGTGAAAAAAAGGGTACAGCTTACAGAGCCAGCCATACATATTACTACCAATGTAAAGCTACTAATTTTTGAGTGTTTACATCTATAATTTCTTTATACGAGATCCGGTTGGAAATCTGTAGCAAATTTAAATACAACTTGTGACTAACATATTTTATACAAACTACAGAAACGTATCTATGGTAAATGTAAGAAAATAAATACATTAAATAAGTCAATTTTAGCTTTTCCAAAGTGATCATCTCATACATCTACCGTATGACATAATAAACTCCGAGTTAATAGTATAATGAAGGTTTAATGGATGTCATTTCTCAGACATTTGGATTTTTAATTGCTTTTCTTTCAGCTTCATTAGCACAATGGCAACTGTTCAGTCACTCCAATTTTAAGGAGAAAACATCCCTTTAACTTTTTTTTTTTTTTTTTAAGGAAAAGGCCTATTGAGTAAAGATGTCATACAAATTCAAGCTTTCAGATGCCAAATATCAGAGTTATAAGGTATCTATTGTTCATTTTTTTCAGTAAATCTTAACACATTTACTCTGGAAACCACCCCTCCCTAGCACAGTGTCTTTGAGATGGCATGTCCGACATGATATCCCAACCAACTCCCTATCTCTGCTAAAGAAGGTCATGAGATACAAGAAAAAAAAAAAAAATCAAAGAAGCCCACGCTATTAACTCATGAACTGTAAGCACCATTTATACTTAAACCAGCTGATGACCCTTTTCTCTAGCCATGTGTAAGAAGTTCTCTCTACACAGATGAAAGCTCAGAGGGATTTTTTTTTTTTTTTTTTTTGAAATTGGGCTATGAGTACCTTAAATTTGTCATGAGTTAGCCAGGTTAGATTCTCTACTTCCCGGGTCATGTGAGTCATTACAGCCCTGTAGCTCAAGCGTAGCTCAATTTATTATGTAGCTCAAGTTAGTTTTCAGGCATAGGGATCCAAAAGCCTGTTCACTGACACAGTGATTTCAGTCAAGCAACTCAGGTCAAGAAACCATCGTACACAATAGTAGCATCCCTGGCTAATCACCCCAGAATGCCAAAGCGGGATAGAAAGGACCCTGTGGCTGAGCACACATGAAAGATTTCCCAAGCAATGAGAAAATGACAGAGATTTGGTAAACACATATTTGAACTCCTTTTCGATTCCCTGATTATAAAGTATTGCTATACTGGTCCTATAAAATCAAATTAAACAACTAACTAACTCATTCAAAAAATTCCATGCAATAAAAAGACAATTTGGTTATGTTGTCTACATTTTCTAGCTAATTTCTTCCAAGGATTAAATAATTTTAGGGTCTCAGAGGCCATTTTGGATGCTAAAAAAAGAAAAAAAAAAACCTCTGTTGACCAAGGGAAATTGCTTTATAAGCTCTTTCTAGAGCTTTCAATTTGGAAAGTTATTGTCGTAAAGAAAGCAAATGTGACCTTCCAGAAGAGTTACTTTATTACACTGAGTAAGCATCAGTCAAACTGGCTTAAGTCCACGTGTGAAGACCCGAGAGAAAAAGAAAGAATACAACTTAAAGTTAGGCAGTATAGATTCACTGAACTCTATAGAAGACAGAAAATTATTTAACAGCTCCTGTTAACCCATCGTATATGATCACAAACAATGGAAATCTTCATGAGATGGCCCTAGTAAAATGTAATAAAAGAAGCAATTGTTCAAAGATGAGTGATTGAGAAGTAACCCAGTATGTACATCATTTTAAAATTGTTTCCTAACTGGGGCACCTGGGTGGCTCAGTGGGTTAAAGCCTCTGCCTTCGGCTCAGGTCATGATCTCAGGGTCCTGGGATCAAGCCCCACATCGGGCTCTCTGCTCAGCGGGGAGCCTGCTTCCCCCCTCTCTCTCTGCCTGTCTCTCTGCCTACTTGTGATCTCTCTCTGTCAAATAAATAAAATAAAAATCTTAAAAAAAATTGTTTCCTAACTTCTACAGTTCTGTATGTGATACAGTTTCCTTTAAAAATTTATTTATTTATTTGACAGAGAGAGTGAGAGAGCACAAGCAGGGAAAGCAGCAGAGGGAGAGGGAGAAACAGACTCTCTGCTGAGTAGGGAGCCTGATGTGGGGCTAGATCCCAGGACTCTGGGATCATGAACTGAGCTGAAGGCAGACACTTAAACAACTGAGCCACCCAGACATCCCTACAGCTTACTTTTTCAACAGTGAATTTAATCACCACACTGTATGGTAACTAACATAATTAAGAAAAAAAGAAATTAAAAAAAAAAACAGTGAATTTAATTATATTCATTTCTAAACATAAACAGAAACATGAGAAAGGTATGAGAGTAGATGGCACGTATTGCAATGAGCACTGGGGTGTTATACATGTACGATGAATCATGGAACACTACATCAAAAACTAATGAAGAACTGCACATTGACTAACATAGCATAATAAAAAAAAAGAATAGATGGCAATATCTCTTTGGTTTTCTTTAGGCTTTGCAAGAATAAACAGAAGCTACCCTTTATGTTCTGTTGAGTTGTTCGTTTTTGATGCCGTCCCACTGAGACAGCGCTGACCAGGGGGATCACCACTGCATATGTCGGCAGCAGCCAGGAAGAAAATAAAGAGATTTTTGCCTCAATATTCCTAACATTCTTACTAATCTCTCTTTCAGTCTCTGCCCTGCTTTTTTTTTCTCTCTCCTATCTCTTTCTGCCCTTTCTTCCCTCACTTCTTTACTGTTACCCAACTACATCAGGTGATTTTCACAGTATGTGATCAAGCATTCTAGAAGAAAAAAGAAACTAAGAGAAAGGTACATTTTTTTAAGAGGTTTACCCAAGATGATAAAACTTGTAAATGATCAGGACCAAGGCATTTTCCTGTGCCTTCCACACCAATGTGAATGAAATTTTAGGATGAAAAACACTCTACAGTTAAAAATGAAGAAGAAAACTGTTCACTACATGACAGTGGCATTAAAGCGCCATCACATCAATGAGTAAGACTTCTTTAAAAACAGGTTCTCTAATAGCACTTTATATCCTGAGGCCCTGTTGTCATAGAACTCTTGAAGGACAACTTGTTGACACTAAAATAACTTAAGTAACAGTTTCACCACAAATGACCCTTTTTGCTTCAATGATACTTTAACAGTTTTATTTCTGCCTAGAAGTGTGATGAAGATGAGTGAAATGGAATAGCATTGTCTAAATTGTAAGAAGAGGCTAGTCTTGAAAATGCAAAAAGGTCACATAGAAACAAATAATCTATGTCTTTCAGACATTATACAAATTCAAGACATGGAGAAATAAAAATACATTTTTATGCGTATTAATTTATTTCAATCTTTATGAAGTTATTCAAACCTTCTGAAAAGTATTTTGCCCATTATATCTACAAAACCTCAAAAGGTTCGTAAAATGCTAAGCAACAATTCAACTTCCTTAAGTTCAACACAACCTGAGAAAATAAGGGGGAGTACCGGAGAGATCCGTAGTTATACAAATGGTCATCCTGGAATTATTTGTAATATAATAAATGTGAAGCATTTATATATCCCAGTTGTCCTACCAAGGTGGCCTGGGCATGGCATATGCAGGGACAGACCTGATCTGTACCCCTATAGCCCTAGCCCTTCTGCTGAGGCAGCCCCAGCATGGTGTGCCCCAGGGTACCTCACCCATGTGCCTACTCTAGCTCTACGCATCTTGCCGAGCTAGACACACGGTACGGCCCAGCATCCCCACAGCCTGTGACTACTCCAGTTCCAGCCAGTTAACCAAAGCCACTAGGCACACATGGTCTACGCAGGGGACACTCTTACAGAAGGTCCTTCCTTCAAGAATGTTCCTCCTAATTCATGGAAATAAATACCAAAAGCCAAACAAAAAGGTAAGACAGGAATATGTTCCAAATGAAAGAGATAAAAACCACAGGAAAAAAATCGAATGAAATAGAGATAAGTAATTTATCTGATAAAGAGTTCAAAGCAATGGTCATAAAGATGTTCACCAGCTGAGGGAAAAAATGAATGAACTCAGTGAGAACTTCAAAAAGGGGACAGAAAATATCATTAGAGATGCAACAGAGCTGAAGAAAACAATAAATGAGATAAAAAATTAAACTAAGGGGATCAAGAGCAGATTATGACATAGGAGAATGGATTAGCAATCTGGAAGACAGAGTAAATCAGGAAAAAGAAAAGAATAAAAAAAAATAAGAATAGGATAAGAGACTTCTCAAACAACATCGAGTGTACTAAATTTTACATGACCAGAATTCTAGAAGGATGAGGGAGAGAAAAGAGCAGAGACATTTTTGAAGAAGAAATTAAAAAAAAATACTTGGACACAAATATGAAACCAAAACTTTTGAAAACTTATGGGATGTATCATAAGCAGTTCTAAGAGCAAAATTATAGTGACAGAGGCCTACCTCAAGAAACCAGAAAAACCTCGCACAATCTAACCTTACATCTAAAGGAACTAGAGAAAGACCAACAAACAAAATCACTAATTAGAAGAAAGCAAATAATAAAGGTGAGAGCAGAAATGTGAAATAGAGACTAAAAACACAAGACCAGATCAATACAGAAGAAGACCAGATCAACACAAGGAGATCAATAAAACTATAAGGTGGTTCCTTGAAAAGACACATTGATAAATGTCTAGGGAGATGTACGAAAAAAAAGAAAAAAAGGCCCAAATAAATAAAATGAAAAATAAAAGGAGTGACAACTGATACTAGAGAAATACAAAGGGTTGTAAGAGACCNCAACTGATACTAGAGAAATACAAAGGGTTGTAAGAGACCACTATAAATAATTACAGGGTAACAGATTGGAAAACCTAGAAGAAATGGATGAATTCCTAGAAACACACAACCTTCCAAGACTGAATCAAGAAGAAAAACAAAATTAGAATAGACTGATTACAAGAAATGAACATTGAATCAGCGATTTTAAGTCTTAAAAAACAAAAGTCCAGGACAAGTAGGCTCTTTCCCAGATAAATTCTACTGAGTATCTAAAGAAGAGTTATTACTTATACTCCTCCAATTATTATTATTTTTTTAATCGAAGAGGAAAGAATGCTTCCAAGATTCTTTTACAAGGACAGTATTGCCCTGACACCAAATCCAGATAGAGACCAAAAAGAAAGAAAATCACAGGCCAATATCCTTAATGAACATGGATATAAAAATCTTCAACAAAGTATTAATAAAACAAGTGCAATTATTGTGAGCAACACTGGGTGATGTATGCAAATAACGAATCACTAAACTGCACACCTGAAACTAATATTATCCTGCATTTTAACTAAGTAGAATTTAAACTTAAAAAAAATTTAAAAATACATTGAAAGAATCATACAACACAATCAAGTGGGAATTATGCCTGAGACAAAAGAATGGGTCAACATTCGCAAATCCAACAACAAGATATACTACACTAACAAAAGAAGGACAAAAACTGGTTCACCTGGGTGGCTCAGTGGGTTAAAGCCTCTGCCTTCGGCTCAGGTCATGATCCCAGGGTCCTGGGATCGAGCCCCACATCAGGCTCTCTGCTCGGGAGGGAGCCTGCTTCCCTTCCTCTCTCTCTGCCTGCTTCTCTGCCTACTTGTGATCTCTGTCTGTCAAATAAATTTTAAAAATCTTAAAAAAAAGAAGAAGGATAAAAATTTTATCAAATAAAGCAGTAAATGCGAGATGTTTGGAAATAACATATAGTGGGTAAGGGGTTATTATTCAAAATCCACAAAGAAATTACACAACTTAGCATTTTTTTAGAAGGATTAAAAATGGGCAGAAGACTTGAATAGACACATCTCTAAAGAAGACACAAGAGAGCCAACAGGTACATGAAAAGCAGATCCAAATCACTAGTCATAAGGAAATGCAAATCCAAACTACAATGATATATCAGCTCACATCCGTCAGATTGGCTGTGATGAAAGGACGTATAGTAAAGGGAGCCCCTGCCTACTCTTGATGGGAATGGAAACTGGCATAGCCACTACTTAAAACAGTGCTTCCTCAAAAAACTACCGGCAGAAATACTGTACAATTCAGCAAATCCACGTCTGCGCAATTATATGAAGAAAATGAAAACACTAATTCATAGAAACATACGCACCCCACATTTACTGCAACTTTGTAATAGTAAGATATGTGAGCAACCTAAGTGTCCCCTGAGAGATGAATGGATAAAGAACATCACACACACACAGATTATGACACAGCTATTAAAAAGAAAGAGAGAGAGAGAGAGAGAGAGAATGAAATCTTGCCATTGTTAGGAGTTAGGTAGTCAGGGCTAGGGTCCCCAGCAAGGAAATACAGACTCAGGACAGCTAAAATAATACAGCACTGACATCCTGTTTTCAGCTTAGACAGGACTGTGCTGATGCTCTGCTTTGCCTTTGCAGAAATGACTTCTGCAAAATGTCCTAAAGTAAGAAATTTAACCACAAAAGCATTTGCCACGATCACAGACAAGGGGCATTTAAGACCCAAGTCCCCAATGTCAGGAAAAAAAAAAAAAGGAGCATCAGCACATGGGCATTACCCTAAGAGTTAGATAGATACGTGACCCAAGCCCTGATTGGCACAACTCAGCACACCCTGATGGCTTAAGAAAGTTCTGCAGAAGAGCTCGTTAAAACCCCTAAACTTAGAAAGTCTGAGGGCAACTCTCTTGGGCTTCCCTCCCTCTCTGGGAGTAAACTTTGCTGCCCACTCCTGCTCAGTAAACTTTGCTGCCCACCACTTTGTCTGGTCTACCTCTCCACTCTTAGAAGTCACGTGACCAAGAACTGCAGGAACACAAAATCCTGGCAACTGTGTGTGACAAAATGGATGGACCTAGAGAGTATCATGCTAAAAGAAGTAAGTCAGACAAAGACAAATGCTGTATGTTTTCATTTACATGTGTAATCTAAAATCATAACAAATGAACAAACAGGAACAGACTCATAACTACAGAAAATAAACTACTGTCTGGCAGAAGATGGAGGGTAAGGGGAAGATAGATATTGGCGAGTGAGATTAAGAGTTACAAACTTACAGGGGAGGAGTCAAGATGGCGGAGAAGTAGCAGCTGAGACTACTTCAGGTAGCGGGAGATCAGCTAGATAGCTTATCTAAAGATTGCAAACACCTACAAATCCAACGGGAGATTGAAGAGAAGAAGAACAGC
>NW_019154788.1:7409-11329 GCF_002288905.1 Enhydra lutris kenyoni | reverse complement strand
TGGGGGGTTAAGGGGGTAGGAGAAGAATAAATGAAACAAGATGGGATTGGGAGGGAGACAAACCATAAGTGACTCATAATCTCACAAAACAAACTGAGGGTTGCTGGGGAGGGGGGTTGGGAGAGGGCGGTGGGGTTATGGACATTGTGGAAGGTATGTGCTACTGTGAGTGCTGTGAAGTGTGTAAACCTGGCGATTCACAGACCTGTACCCCTGGGGATAAAAATATATTATATGTTTATAAATAATTAAAAAATTAAAAAAAAAGAAAATATAGTTGATTAATAATCAGAAGACAACTTATTTTGGTGAAATCCCATTGATTTATTTTAACTTTTGTTTCCCTGGCCTCAGGAGACATACCTAGAAAGAAGTTGCTATAGCCGATGTCAGAGTTTATTTCCTGAGTTCTCCTATAGTACTTCCATATTATTCTATGGTTTTATATCTCACACTTAGGTCTTCAACCCATTTTTAATTAATTTTGGTGTATGGTATATTGATAACAACAGGTATTCCTGTTGTAATCAAGTAATTTGTCACAGTAAATCATTCTGCACAGGGAAGGAAAAAACACGCTAAAGGCTAATTACAGAATAGGATATTTTCAAAAGACAAATTTGATAAAGGGTTAGTATCCAAAATGTATATAGAACTTAAACTCTAACCCCCACAATGAATAATCTAATTTAAAATGGGCAGGAGACATGAACAGCCCGTCTTCCAAAGACATACAAATGGTCAACAGGCACATGAAAAGATACTCAACATCACTGATGATTAGAGATATACAAAACTATAGTCAGCTATCAACTCAAATGTGTCAGAATGACTAACCTTAAGAACAGATGAAATAACAGGTGTTGGCAAGGATGTGGAGAAAGGGAACCAACCTTGCATTGCTGGTGGGAATGTAAAATGGTGAAGCCATTCTGGAAACAACGTGGAGTTTGGTCAAAAAGTTAAAAGTAAAATTACCGTACAATTCGGCAATTTTACTAAGTATTTACCCAAAGAATCCAAAAAAACCAATTCAAAGGGATACATGGAGCATTATCTACAATAGCCAAATTACAGGAACAGTCCAATCATCTGTCAACTGACAAATGGATGAAGGGGTGGTGCGTGTGTGTGTTTGTGTGTGTGTGTGTAATTTCATTATTTTTATGGCCGAGTAATATACAGTGGGATATTATTCAGCCGTTAAAAAAAACAAACAAACAAACAAACAAAAAAAACTTGTTATTCACAGTGACATGGATGGAGCTAGAATAAATAATGCTAAATGAAATAAGCCAGTCAGAATAAGACAAATAGCATATGATTTCAGTCATGTGTAGAATTTAAAAATTAAGGAAGCTCAAGAAAAGGAAAGAGAGAAAGACCAAGAGACAGACTCTTAACTATAGTGAAAAATGGATGGTTACGAATGGGGATGCGTGAAATAGGTTACGAGGATTAAGGAGGGCACTTGTCGTGATGACCACAGGGTATCTTACAGAATTGTTGAATCACTATATAGCACACCTGCAACTAATATTACACTGTATGTTAAATAGCTAAAATTTAAATAAAAACCCAAATTTACTTTAAGTTACTTTTTTAAGTTCATAGTAGAACACAAATTCATGTAATTCAAGCAAAAATTCATAAGGGAAGAAAAGAATGTAAGAAAAAGGAAGTGAGTGAATAATGCAGAATTCAAGTTATTTAGTAATAAAATGATATATTACGTTGCTATTGTAAATGAGGCAGAAATTGTCTTTAAAAAATCAAAAAGACACTCACCATTGAAAATAGTGAGGAAGAAAAACATGGCTGTCAAGGTGTTCATATTTCCAGAATAAGTTTTTTCAATGATAGATGATAGAACAACTTGAACTGACAAATGTAAGCCATAATTGTGAGATGGATGTAATGTTTTAAGACAGTTTTTGATTTTTTGTAATAACGATCTTACTATATTTTACAACATTTTTAACAACCACAGAAAGAATAAAGTTTTTATCATGCAGAAATCATCATGGTTTTCAAGTACAAAATTCTACAAAATTGTCACCATATCAAATTTATATTTTCAAATAGAAATTACTCTAATTTTATAATCAGCATAATAAAGACTATTGTGTTCACTATTCAGATTCTAAAACAATAGCTTCAATAATAGTTGTTACTAAAATTTATAAACAAATAGTTTTTGTTTAAAAGACTATCATTTCTAAAAGCAAAAAAGGAAAACACATCTGCAATCACACTGTAGCTATAATGTTAATTTTTTATCTAAAGCTTCCCAGACTTTTATCATAAATCTGTTGTATATTTAGAATCCTACTATATCTACACTAAAATGCATATTTAATAGGATTTGAATATACTTCTCAATCCTTCCGAGCACAACATTTCAGAGATTCTCAAAGCCCGAGCTGGGTTGAAAGAGGGGATGTTTAGTTCCAAACTCTGCTGGAGTCCAAGTATTTAGGAGCTAAACAAAAACCATTGAATGGGCTTCCCCATCTTCCTCTGATCTTGCGCACTCTTGAAAATGAAATCTGTTGTTTCACTAATATCAAATCTTTTTCCCCCTAAGGGAAAACATGAATATGAGTGTCCTCCAGCAACTCTGAGTTACATATAAAAATGTTTGTTTTCGAGTTCCAGCAGAGAGCAAGGTGAGAAAAGGTGTTCGTCCATGGATCCCAGAGCCCTCCAGGCCCTGCAGTGTGAGGCCAGCGGGTGAACTGGGAGGCCCGGGGACAGGTGGCAGGCTGTGACCTGCAGAGACCCAGCACCCTCGGCGCGGCTGCCCACCAGCTAGGCCCAGACTGAAGGAGCTGTGAGCTTCTCTGTACCCCGACCCCACCTTGGCACAGATGGCGGCGGCCTCTTGGAGCCCAGACCTCGACTGCTGCCTACGCCTCGGTCGCAACTCTGCGGGGCCTCCGCCAAGCCCCTGCCCAAGCCCCTGCCCAAGACCCCGGGCGTGGGGCACATTTGGATGTCTGGTGAAGAGGAGCGAGAAGAACGGCAGCCACGTGAATGCTGCCCACTGGGCAATCGAGGGTCTGAGAAGGTGGGTCTGCGGAGACGCTAGCTCGGCCACCTTTGGGCCTTGCAGCCCCACAGGTCCGGCCCTGGGAAGACCGCTCCGTCCCCACTGGACAAAACCTCACCTTCCATGGAGAATGGTGGACAGAGGCCCTAACGGGTGCAGAAGGATGGGTGGAGCAGTTGATCTTCATTCCACCAAACATTGATGTTGGAAGATCGACATGGGAGAATTACCTACAGCGTTTGGCCAATGGGAAGACCACCCTTTGAGAAGATTTACTGGCCATATTTAGAATGCCTGTGTACATAATATGAAAAAGCTGCTCTCAGCTCCCCACCACCCAACCTTTCAAAGGAAAACTTTTGCACATCTAGGCCTTTTAGATGTAAAGAGGTTGCCGACATATGATAGAGTTAGAAAAATCACACGTCTTGTAAATGCTTATTTTTTTTAAATCATAGAAAAGAACTTTCTTTTGAAAATGACTTGGAAATGGAATTGCTAGACCACCTCTCAAAGGGACATCAGGAGCGACACACATCCACATTTGTTCAGTAGTTAAGAGGACATGAGGTAGACGACCTTGAGGAGGAAGAAAAGAAGGTTCTGTGCCAGACTGGTCATATTTAGAAGACATTTTCATATTACAACCATTGTTTTGTGTCTGCATTTTATCCCTCAACTACTGTATATATAGATTTCAATGCTAAGTACATTTTTGAAATATCTACTCTTTCCAGATATTCTGAAGTGCCTTATAGGTGTTGAAAATAGAAGTAGTAAAAAGACATTCTGATAAATATCTTTTTGTTAACATTCATATAGAATGCTCTTTAATTTGGGGGGAATGGCCAAAACACCTCTTTGAATA
>NW_019154788.1:2677-5104 GCF_002288905.1 Enhydra lutris kenyoni | reverse complement strand
ACACCTAAGCTTTTTGGATGTCCTGAGGTGACAATGTGTGATAAAATATACAGCTAGTGAATCAACACATTTATAAGCTTTTTTTTTTTTTATTGATGATAGGAAAGAAATATCTTGGACACAGAATTGTTATGCTGTCTCAGAAATATCAGGACTTACTTGGTTGGCAGCAGAGGGGCAGAAGGAAGTATAGAGGGAGAGATGTATGCGGATGTGTTCATTCTTCTATTGTAATAACTGTTATTGTGTGTGCATCTCTTTCAATGGAAACATACCCCCTTGCTAACATTTGAATAGTCTAGATTGGATAATGAATTCTTTTAGAAGCATTACACATCGTGTACTCTTAGTTAGGTCTGTTTTAATTGCACATTAAGGGAATGCAACGTTTTAATTGTAACCCTGCCAATATCTTCATCTAGAAGCCTGTTGCCATTTTTGTCTTTTCTGAATTTTTTTGTCACCAAGAAAGGCAGGATTACATATTTTTCTTTCAGATGGAGTTGGTGTGGTGTATTCTTGTTTATCAAAATACTCATAGTTTGGGGACTTTGAAATGGTAAATATTCATGGTGTATAAAAAAGCATGATACAGGGGAACCTGGGTGGCTCAGTGGGTTAAGTCTCTGCCTTCGGCTCAGGTCATGATCCCAGGGTCCTGGGATCGAGCCCCACATCGGGCTCTCTGCTCAGCAGGGAGCCTGCTTCCCCTTCTCTCTCTGCCTGCTGCTCTGACTACTTGAGATCTCTCTCTCTCTCTCTCTCTGTCAAAAAAGCACAATACATAACTATGATCTTAATTACATTAAAATGCTTATTTTTGTAGATACACACATGGGACCTAGAAGTCAAACTGTAAACTGCTTGTGAATATGGGTGACTTTGTTCTTTGCTTCTTGTGTTTTTCAATTTCCTTTTATGCACATGTTAACTTTTAAAAAATAAATTTTTTAAAACCTAAAAAATTTGTTTTCTTTCTTTCTTTTCCTTACTTTATTTTATTTGATTTATTTCAAAGTTTATTTCTTTGAAAAATGGTTTGCTTTCTATTTAGCCCATCTGGTGTCATAAGAAAACTCACTTTTGGGGCTTCTGGGTGGCTCAGTGGGTTAAGCCTCTGCCTTCGGCTCAGGTCACGATCTCAGGGTCCTGGGATTGAGCCCTGCATCAAACTCTGTGCTCAGCAGGGCATCTGCTAACATTATTAATTTCATAATTAAAATTTCAAAAACAGACATGTATACAGTACATTGATTTGTTTTTTTCATATTTAATATACAACAATGGGTATATACATGGCACAAAAAAAAATGAGGGCTCATAATCGAAAGCCGGAGTCCTAGCCCAGTCCCATACTACTTCTCACAAATCTGTTACCTCCTTATCACTGAGTAACATGTTATGTGTTCTTTATTTATCTTTAGGAATTTTCTCATGACTTACAGCTAGGATGGCTAAGAGTGCAGATCAAATTCACCATCCTGTCACTACTCGTATCATTTAAAATCTTTTACTTCTGGGATATTTAAAAGATATGTTGGACTCTGAAAAACAATCTGAGGGTTTTGAAGGGGCAGGGGGTAGGATGTTGGGGGAACCAGGTGGTGGGTATTGGAAAGGGCACGGATTGCATGGAGCACTGGGTGTGGTGCAAAAACAATGAATACTGTTACGCTGAAAATAAATTTAAAAAATTTAAAAAAATATGTTGCAACTTCAATTTTTTTTTTCCTAACTGGTTAACATGCTGCCTCTTGATTTGCTCTCAGATGAAGAAAATTCCTCCATCTACAATTCTTTCTCCTTCCCATCAATCCTTTTCTGGCAGTTATAATCTTTATTTTCGTGTTGCCTAGGTTGACTAAAATTTACACTGCTGAATGTTGACATTTCCAGCCAAGATGAAAAACAATAAATGTTAAAATTCTATGACTTAGAACCATAGTACTTGCATAGGCAGCAGTATCCCGATCTATGGGTCAGTGTCCTAGATCTGAGCTACTCAAGAATGGAACTCACATGTTCTTGAAATGGATTCTTTCTTCTTACTCATCATCAAGGTCTCAAAGGTGTGATTTGTTACAGTTAGTTTATATTCAAATCAGGATTGTATTTTTCCAGATTTTCTATTTTACCTTTATGCCTTCCTTATTGACTGAAGTAAAGAGAGCTTTCTTTAGCATGGACTATTTGTTCCATCATACTTTTTGGTTTCAAATTGGTTCCTTTTCTTCAAGGCTCTTTTTCCTTTAGATGTCACACAACTTATGTTCTTAGTTTAATGTTGTATTTCAAGGTCTCCTTAGTGCACATATCAAGGTAACATTTCCATTTTGCTGGAATTCTAGTTGAACTTCACTGTTGTGGGTATAGCCTTCCTTTATTTTACCTTTCACTTATATTGTTCTTATTAATATGTTCAGACAA
>NW_019154788.1:0-2360 GCF_002288905.1 Enhydra lutris kenyoni | reverse complement strand
AAGGGCACTAGGCAGTCCTTTTATTGTGAAATTTGTGGGGTGTTTTTTCCCCTCAGCTATTCTAAATGACTTCTCTGCCTGCTGTAGGTATTTGTCCTTCTCCTTCTTTTCCCCTTTTCTCCACAGCTCAAATTCATGCCATTCATATATGGACACTATTGAAATGCTGCATTAGGCTGTTTTTCTCTCAAAATCAATCTCTCTTAGTCTTCTTAATTCCATAAAATTTCCTTTTTTTTGCATTTTTTAATGTTTTAAAATTTTTAATTTACATAACAAATATATAATTTTTAAACTCTCTTCCCCACCCCATCCTACTTTTTTGGTAGTTCATTTTCTATAATATTCTGGCATTATATAACAAATACATTCTTGAGTCATTCTGAAAATATGAATTTGAAATGTTTAAATATTCTCTTGAAGCCTGCAATTCTAATTGTTTTCATTCCTTTCATGCTATTAGTTCTTCTTGGTCATTCCTTACTACGCTGCTGATTGCATCATGCGTGTAGCAATAAGAAGATAATTTAGATTCTGGAACCAGCATCTATCATAGGATCTCTAATTATTTCAGGAATTATGGTAAATTTCTGTTGAGGTGTGTAGTTCTCCACTGACCTGGGTAAAGTCAGTCCTCTGGGTAATCTCTGTCCTCTGTGGAATCGAAAATGGCCAGATACAGGTTACGGGACCAAGAGTATGAGTGGAGGGGTGTCATCTATGCCACTTGTTCCACATATGGACTTCCTAGAAACCACTCTCAATCCCTGCTCCCCCACCCCAACCTTTCTGCCTGTCTTGCTTTTCCCAGAGCTAGATCCAGGAGCCTTTCCAGATGACCTGCCTGGCCACTTCCTCCTCTGCTTCATCAGTAAAGAAGTGCCCACCGTCTCTTATTCTCCCATAAATAGATTTAATTCTGTTACCCACTGTGCTTCCCATCTCCAGCTAACTCCTACATCCCCAGGTTTCTTGGTTCTGGCAAGTACATTTAATGACCCTCATTTCTAAGTGGGTCTAAAGATGGGTACATGTCGATACATGTGCTCAGATCCCTCTTCAACAATTACCTTTGTTCCTATTTTATCCATTCCTCTCTGGAATTTTCATTTTCTATTTTTTGATGAAACTTATTATTGTGAAGCTACTACCTATTTAGAAATAGCACAATAATTTTCAATTAAATAATGTCTTTTAAATATGTATTACTTGTTCTGTCACCATTTCTTCTTAAATCTCTTGTTTCCATTCTAGGCTTAGTTTTGTCTTGGCGTAAACCATGTGTAATACGTTCTACCATAGTCTACTAGTAGTAAACATTCTTGTGCATTCTTTTGTCTGGATATGCTCTTTTTATCCTTAGTCTTGAATGATACCTTAGTAGCATATGAACACCTAAATTGTTATCACTGAGCACTTTGGAAATGTTCTCTAGGGTCTGGTCTGTATTGTAAACGTGAATCCTGACACTGATCTAAATTTTAGTCATGTCATGTTTAGAATTACTACCTTTTTCTCTGCTTTAATATCTTTTGCTTTTTCTCCTTTTTTTTTTACTATAATGTACTCATGTAAGGAGTTCTTACCTATGTGTGTGTGTACATGCATATGTGTGTGGAGAAAGACAGAGATCCATGTATCTCCCTTTCTATATATTTATGGAGAGAATTACTTAAGCTTCCTTAGTGTGAGGATTAATATTTTTCAAAACCTCTAGAAAATTATTTTAATGCTGCCTCTTGAAAATTTCTTATTTCATTTTGTTGAATTTATACTATAATTTTCCATTCTATTTTGGTGTCTCTTATCCCATTTTTCCCTATTTTTTGTATTCTTTTAGAAATGATAGTTATTAGATGTGATGGAACCATGAGCTAATTATACAGTGGTAACTGTGGTGCGATATATAGATGGATAAAATCAATATAGATACAATGCTGTATGTGGAATAAATGTAAATGAATCTGGGGGTATCCCTATGGGACGTGTTGCGGTCAGTTGATCCAGGGCTACTCACTTACTTTCCAGACTTTATAAAGATACTGTTCAGTTTTGCCCTTTTTTCTAAGTATTCTGCTGAATTTTTAACTTACAAGAACTGTGTTTTAACTTGCATAAATTCTAGTGGTTATATTACCCATCTCCTTCCCAGTTTCCCTGGTGTTTAACTTTTTAATATATTTTCTTTTTTAGGTTTGTAAGCTAAGTCATTGTAGAGTATTTTCTGTTACTTTTTTTCCCCCAATGTTCTAAGATTCATGGTTTATGCCCCATTTTTTTTTGGTTTTTTATTTTAATTCCAGCATAGTTAGAACAGAGTGTTAGATTAGTTTCAGGTGTACAATAGAGTGAGCAGTTCA
>NW_019154787.1:0-11343 GCF_002288905.1 Enhydra lutris kenyoni | reverse complement strand
TGCTAGGAGGATTCATTTTAATTAGGAATATTAATAATTTTTCCTTTCTCTCAATAATTATAAATTTATATAATTCCTTTCCCAGGATATATTTAAGCTCCAGATTGATATCTACCTATGTGGAAAGATTTGAAATCCTAGTCGTCAAAGTGCTTAAGAGTTTAGGGCCTGGAGTCAGAAAGACTGGCTTCAAATCCTGGCTTTGTTATTTGGTAGCTGTGTGAATTTTGGCAAGTGTTTTAACAGTTTTAGGCCTTTGTTCCATCCCCTCCTATTTATCTAAAGATGGCAGGTTCATGCAGTGGAAGGAGCATGGTCTGGGGCAGCAAAGACATAGTTTCAAATCTTGTTTCTATCATTTATGGAATGAAAAATTTTGAGAAAAATCTCTCTTTCTGCTTCTGTTTCTCATGTATAAAGAGAGATAATGACGTACAATAAAGGACTGTAGTAGAGATGAAATGAGGTCGTCTCTTTTTCACGGCATCTTGGAGATGATCAGCTGTTTCAGGATGAAACTGAAAATCTCCTTCCCAGTCACCAGCTGCTGGAAACGTGCTGCAGTGTATGATTAATGCAAACAACATACCTTTATGAAAAAGGTATGGACACAGAAGTTGCTGCTGATGCTCTAGTGAAGAGTGGAAAGTATGGTCCAGTTCAGCAAACAAGGTTTCCCCATGAAGTAGGCTGTCTTGACCATAACTATGTCTGCTCGTCACTGAGTAGAGGAATTCCTGTTCTAGACCCAGGAGAACTGGAGAAAGGAAGCACAAATCTGTTCAAGCTTTCATTGTAAACACCAATCTGACTGTTCTCAACTTGGTTATTGTTTTAAAAAAAATAAGATTTCTATCCCTGAACTGACTGATACTGATATACTGTTCTTTCTCACTGCAGCCCCAAAAGAACTAGCAGAATTTGCAAATTTTCAAAAATTCTCTAAAGAAAATGATGCCCACTGGTGTGTTATAAGGAAGCCCCTGCACAAAGAAGGTAAGAAACCGAGGGCTAAATTATTCAAGATTCAGTGTTTTGTTACTCCACTTGTCCTGCAACACAAACATCAGTGAATTGCTCTGAAGAAATGGTATACTAAGAAAAATAAGGGCAGGGCTGCAGAATTTGATAAATTTTTGGACAAGAGAATGAAGGAGGCCAAATTTTGAGAGCATTTATATCTAAGTCTGAGTCCAGCTAAAAATAGGATTTTCTAAGAGTAACACACACAAAAAATAAGATCAGACATTTAAAAAAGGTTAAATAAGGTAAAAATATATGAATATATTTAACTACAAAAGACTTTGCAAATGTTATTTCAAGCCCCAGTAATGGTGCCCTCACCTAAGGGTACTTTTCAGTGTTCAGATAGGTCAAAGAAGGAAAGATGGATGGAATCTCTTTAGCTATTTTTCATGGTACTTCTGGCTTGCCTGGGTTTCTCACTTGCTATAGTTCTCATGCTCTCTTTCATGTACTGCTCCTGGGACTCTCTTCTTTCTCTCCTTTTTGTCTTCTAGAGCAGCTGCCCAGCCCAAAACACTAAACAACAATAACAAAATCACCTATCTTTCAGTCTCTCAACTTTTGCCACAGAGTTCTTGTCTGTTGTTTTATTTCCAGCTTTTGACAACTTTTCTTTGAGGTTCTCTTGTGAGAGGCACCCCTCATAGAGCTTTGCTCATCGTGATAAATTGTGGGGGAGCACAGCATGCCTGAAAGCCCACTGACTTGGTCCTGAAGACAAGCTGGTTGGATATGAGTCTTTTGATGAAACAACCAGTGGATGGAGGAAGCTGTGGGGGCACCTGGGTGGTTCAGTCACTAGGCGTCTGCCTTTGGCTCAGGTCATGATCCCAGGGTCCTGGGATTGAGCCCCACATCGGGCTCTCTGCTCAAGGGGCTTGCTTCTCCCTCTTCTACTCCCCTTGCTTGTGCTCCCTCTCTTGCTTGTTTCTCTCTGTCAAATAAATAAAATCTTTAAAAAAAAAAAAAAAAAAGAAAGAGAAGCTGTGTTTCTATTCAGGATAAGCTCCCAACTAGTCCCCAAACAGGATGCCATTAGTGCCACACAGCTTTCAGTCCTTAAGAGAACATCCCTGCACAGAAATCTGGAACACTGGTGACTCAGAAGGCATTCCTTTCTGACTGTGAATAAAGGGTGTGAAGAATGGATTTTATGTGCAAGACTAAATTTGTAGTAAGAAATTCTCCCCAGACTTAAACACTGACAAAAACAGAGACTATTTGAAGAGCAATACTGGGAGTGAGTTTGTATTGGAAGTATAACCTGTCAATTCAGAATATCAGAATGTTGTAGCTGGACACTCTAGACTGGGTTCCAAGCTCAGTTAGAAAGCAAGCCCACAGCCTAACTGACAGAAGTTGCCTGGTGGGCACAAAAACAGAAACATAGATCAATGGAACAGAATAGAGAGCCCAGAAATAGACCCTCAACTCTATGGCCAACTAATCTTTGACAAAGCAGGAAAGAATGTCCAATGGAAAAAAGACAGCCTCTTCAACAAATGGTGTTGGGAAAATTGGAGAGCCACATGCAGAAAAATGAAATTGGACCATTTCCTTACACTACACATGAAAATAGACTCAAAATTGACGAAGGACCTCATTGTGAGACAGGAATCCATCAAAACCCTCGAGGAGAACACCGGCAGCAACCTCTTTGACCTCAGCTGCAGCAAATTCCTCCTAGGAACAGCGCCAAAGGCAAGGGAAGGAAGAGCAAAAATGAACTACTGGGATTTCATCAAGATCAAAAGCTTTTGCACAGCAAAGGAAACAGTTAGCAAAACCAAAAGACGACTTGCAAACAACATATCAGATAAAGGGCTAGTATCCGGAATCTATAAAGAGCTTAGCAAACACAACACCCAAAGAACAAATAATCCAATCAAGAAAAGGGCAGAGGACATGCACAGACATTTCTGCAAAAAAGACATCCAGATGGCCAACAGACACATGAAAAAGTGCTCCACATCACTCAGCATCAGGGAAATACAAATCCAAACAACAATGAGATACCACCTCACACCAGTCAGAATGGCTAAAATTAACAAGTCAGGAAATGACAGTTGCTGGCGAGGATGTGGAGAAAGGGGAACCCTCCTACACTGTTGGTGGGAATGCAAGTTGGTGCAGCCACTCTGGAAAACAGCATGGAGGTTCCTCAAAAAGTTGAAAATAGAGCTACACGATGACCCAGCAATTGCACTACTGGGTATTTACCCTAAAGATACAAACGTAGTGATCCGAAGGGGCACATGCACCCAAATGTTTATAGCAGCAATGTCTACAATAGCCAAACTATGGAAAGAACCTTGATGTCCATCAACAGATGAATGGATAAAGACGAAGTGGTATATATACACAATGGAATACTATGCAGCCATCAAAAGAAATGAAATCTTGCCATTTGCGATGACATGGATGGAACTAGAGGGTATTATGCTTAATGAAATAAGTCAATCAGAGAAAGACAACTATCATATGATCTCCCTGATATGAGGAAGTGGAGATGCAACGTGGGGGGTTTGGAGGGTAGGAAAGGAATAAATGAAACAAGATGGGATTGGGAGGGAGACAAACCATAAGAGACTCTTAATGTCACAAAACAAACTGAGGGTGGCCAGGGGTAGGGGAGTAGGGAGAGGGTGGTGGTGTTATGGACATTGGGTAGGGTATGTGCTATGGTGAGCACTGTGAAGTGTGTAAACCTGGCGATTTACAGACCTGTGCCTCTGGGTCTAATAATACATTATATGTTTATAAAAATAAAATTATTAAAAAAAAGAAGTTGTCTTGTGGGGACTGTGGCATCAGGAAAGGGCAGACATGTCAAGGGGGAACTGCAGCTCTACTCCTGGTGATTGTTATCTTCATGCACATGGTAGTCAGAGTCTTCAGTTTATTGAGAGAAACAGGATTTTAATGCAAAATCCTTCGGAATATTTGCAACTAATTAAACAAATAAAACACTATGTGGGCCAAGTGGTTGCTATAATTGCCAACTAGTTAGACGAATATTTTTTTTTACAGAAACTAAGGCTCAGCAATGGGAAGTGACTGCTTCATAGTATGTTGTCTATTCAGTTATTCTAGATATGCCTGATGGTAAGTCCCTAGTCTGAAGTTCATTTGTTAAGAATAAATCCATGACCAATCAATATCTAAAAATATACTGATAGAACTTTAGTGTGGTAGATCATATAACTGATGTAATTTTTCACTCCCTTTTAAATACTGTTGTATATTCACACCATTACCATGGCCTTGGTTGGCGGAGTATATTTAATCATCCTTGACTTTGAGCTTGATCTTGTGGCCTGATTTGGCTCATGGAATGTTAGCCATCAGGGAAATTCAAATCAAAACCACACTGAGACACTACCTCACACTAGTTAGAATGGTCAAAATAAATAGGACAGAAAACAACAAGTGTTAGAGAGGATGTGGAGGAAGGGGAACCCTCTTACACTGTTGGTGGAAATGCAAGTTGGTGCTGCTACTTTGGAAAACAGTGTGAAGATTCCTCAAGAAATTAAAAATAGAGTTACACTATGACCCTGCAATTGCATTACTGGGTATTTACCCCAAAGATACAGATGTAGTGAAAAGAAGGGCCATCTGTAACCCAATGTTCATAGCATCAATGGCCACAATCACCAAACTGTGGAAAGAGCCAAGATGCCCTTCAACAGAAGAATGGATAAAGAAGATCTGGTCCATATATACAATGGAATATTATGCAGCCATCAGAAAGGATGAATGCCCAACTTTTGTATCAACATCAACAGGACTGGAGGAGATTATGCTGAGTAAGATAAATCAAGCAGAGGAAGCCAATTATCATATGGTTTCACTTACTTGTGGAGCATAAGGAACATGGAGAGCATTAGGAGAAGGAAAGGAAAAGTGAACTGGGATCAATTGGAGGGGAGATGAAGCATGAGAGACTGTGAACTCTGAGAAACAAACTGAGGTTTTGGAGTGGAGAAGGGAGGGGGGATCATGAGCCTTGTGGTGAGCATTAAGGAGGGCACATACTGCATGGAGCACTGGGTGTGGTGCATAAACAATGAATCTTGGAACACTGAAAAAATAAAATAATAAAGGGGGGGGCAGGGGAGTTTGGACACAGTGTGCACAGAGGGAAGACCAGGTGAAGGTACATAAGGAGAAAATGACCATATGACTGCACTGAGCTAGCTATAAGAAAGAAATACCAAGAACCACCAGAAAACACTATAAGCTAGAAGATATAAGGAAGGATTGTCTCCTAGAGCAATCAAAGAGACCATGGCACTGTAATACCTGGATTTTGGATTTTAAGCTCTTAGGACCATGAGATGTAGTTTTCCATTGTTTTAAACCACTTAGTTTTTGGTACTTTGTTACAGCAACCTGGGAAACTAATACTACAAAAAGTAGGGTTAAAAATGAATTAAAATGATATTCTCCAAAATGAACCTAAAGGGGAGAAAGAAAACTGGAAGAGGAAATTCTAAAACCGAATAGCTCTTTTGAAAGATTCTTTTTGCTGATAAATGTAAGTACACAGATGCTTAAAATAAAAAGCTGAAGAGCTCTTTGCTTAAAGATGTCATATTTTCCAGAATGAAATGAATGGAACTTAACTTAGAGCCATTTGAGAAAATGTGTTTTCCCCCTTGAAATCATTAAAACATACATTGTTGCTCTTTATGTTAGTTTTATGATGCATGTCGGGATTCCAAATTAAATACTGTTTAGATGCTTATGCACCAAGAATTCTTTCTCAAGGAGACATAAGACCGGGTAGAAGAATATCTTTTTATACCGAGGCAGTGAGTCCTTAGTCAATGGTCAAAATGTACTTTACAGTAGGATTTTATTACAATATAAAAATATCTTGATAGGCAAAAGACTATGAATACAGAAAGACCTCTGTGTTCTACAAACCCTAACAGCAAGCCCATTTGCCAAGAAATTAGACACTGTCTTTTAAAACAGGCTCATGTCTTTTGTTTCATTCTTTGCTCCTATGGCCATAGACCTGTCAGCACTAAATCCAAGGGACCTGAAAACGTTTTCATATTTCCCCTCCCAGTAGCCCTAGATGAAAGTACACATGCTAACTTTGCTGAGCTTTTTCATCAGCTCCTGAAGTTTCTGCAAAAGCATGTTGCTGACCAGGAAACTGGGTCAGGCAATTGTTCTGCAATAAAGATGATCTTTTGAAATGTCTCAGCGGCTGTCTACCTTGAACAGGAGTCCCGTGGATCATGCTCTTCGAAAATTGAGCCTCGGGCCTCAGATATTATATCTCCTACTTTAATAACAATAAAAAATTGCCCTTCTTTTCCCACCTGCCTTTGGGCTTTCTGACTGATGAACCTATTCACTTAAACAGAGAATTTTAAAAATTGCTTTAAAAAATACAACCACTTTCTGAAATATATTTGCAAAGCTTGAAACTCTATGAAGCTAGTACATAAGAAATACTGCCATATTGCCACAGGACACCCACCACTGACTTGGGCATAATCTCTAAGAGGCAGTTTGTGATTTGAGTAAGATTTGAGCTTTCAAAAATCAGAGCTGTTTTCCAGGCCATGGGATTTCCCACCCACCCCCAACGGTGGCATTTTCTTCCTTAATTCCCTAGTCATGAAAGAAATAAGTTGTGGTTTTATTTTTACATCAGCTGACACCATTAGCATATTCCAAGTGAAATATGTATAGCTCATCAGATCAGATACCCTTTAACGGGGACATGAATTATGAATCAATGGAAGAAACTGTCACCAGCTATGTTGCCTTGATATTAATAGCATGAACAGTCAATGTTGGAAGTATCTGAGGCACATTTGCCATTAAACCCATCTTGTCGTTCAAGAATGAGATAGAGGAGGGAGACTGGGAAGAAGAGTCCCCAGGTCAAGCAGTTTCACTCAGGTCATGCAACCAGAGCGATGAGACATCATCATAGATTGTCTACAGTAATTGTCTGAGAGCATTTTTGTGCTGAGAGGTTTTATGTTTTTAAATAGTTGAAAAAAATCCAAAGAAGAATATTCTTGTGTGAAACATGAAAATTATATAAAATCCAGATTTCAGTGTTCATAAATAAAGCTTTATTAGAACACCACCATGACTATTCCTTCATGTAATGTCTAGGCATGGTTTCCCACTATGATGGCAGAGTTGAGTAATTGTGATGTATGACCTAGAAAGCCTACGATATTTACTATTTGTCCCTTTGTAGTAAAACAGCTCATTGACTCCCTGTATATTCAAATACATGCATTTGTATATATCCACATATATGTATATCTGTAAACATAAATATCTATCTATCATCTGCCTATGGATCTACTTACTATTTATCTACCATTAAATTTTCCTTATATACAAAAGCAAACCCTTCCTGGCAGATTTTCTGTCTTCTAATCAAAGTAGTACAAACCTGAAGCATAGTAACTGTACATCTCTACCCTCATTCCATTTTCATTGCTAAAAACAACACTGGTCAGATACACGAAGAAATGTTTTATTCTACTGTGTGCTTACCTTGATAAAACTCAAACTGGGTGATATCTACTCTGGCTGGCAGGGCTGTATTTTCACCCAGAATTTGGCCATAAAGTTATCTGGTATCCCTACAATAGCAACTTCAAAGGTGATATAAAAATGCTAGTAGTAAATATACTAAAGCCTTAAATGCCCATCTGGGGTGGCAGAATTCATCTCCTATCATCTTAGTTAAAAAGGGACTTAAATTCAGGCTTTCAACTGCGGGTTATTTAACTATGTTTTAAATGAATATTCAGGGAAGAGCTTAAAGACCATTACTTCCAATGGGAGAATTTTAATCCTAGAATTGAAGACCGTTTCTTTTAATTTTTATAAAGTGACTAACAGAAACTTGGAGGTAGCCAGCTAAACTCAATTTGGTAAATGTGTCTCAGATAGTGTGAAATAACAAAGACGGTATCAGTCTTTGTCCCTGCTTTCTGCCATGGAGCTTCAAAAACTCTCGGAATTTTCCTGATGGGAGTCCCTTTCATTATTCCTAAACAGCCCCTTTCCAGCACACCTGAGTTTATGCTAAGAAGGTGACTCAAGGGGAGCCCCTGGATCTTTCAAGGGTGGTGCTGGCCCCACCTGTAAGACTAAGCACTTGGTGAGGGGGTTGGCATTTTTAGCTCCACACCTTGAGGGAGAGAAGGGGGACTAGAGATTGAATTCAGATGTCAGACTGTTGATTTTATCAGTCATGTCCACCTAGTAAAACCCCAATAAAAACTCAAATAAAGTTCAGAAGACTTTCAGGGCGGTGATCATATTGATCAATATACCAGGAGAGTGGTGTCCACCGCCCCCCACCCCAAGTCCATAGGGATGGAAGCTCTGTACTTTTTTTTGCCAGATCTGGCCCTGCTCATCTTCACCATTTGGCTGTTCTTAAGTTTTATCCTTTATAACAAAATGCTAAATTTTAGTGTAGTACATTCTGTGAGTCTGTAGCTCCTGAGTGAATGATCAAACCTGAAGGGTGTTGTGAGAGCGCTTGAATTTGTAGCCCGATGGGAAGTAGTGTGGGTATGTTCTAGACAGCTGAGACTTTTGACTAGCACCTGAAATTGGGTCAGTCTTATGGGACTGAGCCCTTAACCTGTGGGTTCTGTGTGAACTCCAAGGAGTTAGTGTCAGAATTTAATTAAGTTGTAGGACCTCCACTGGGTGTCACAGAATTGTTGTGGGAATATGTGTGGCTACTGTGGTCCAGTAGGTCAATGCTAGGTGCTGATGTTGGATAGACGGTTAAGACAGTTCTTATTCTCAAAGTGCTCACATCCTGACTGTGTAACGTTTTAGCATTCTCAGAATGTGATCTTAGCAGTAGAGAGTAAACCTCCTCTCTTAGGAAGGGAAAGGGAAGAGTGAAATGTGAGGAGAAAGCAAAAGCCCCTTGGTGTTCGCATGTATGAATGAATAAACACATTGTAATAAAAAGCTGGAGCTCTATTCCTGTGGCCATCTGTAGTTTTACACGTGGTGGTTATCACTGCCTGTGACTGAGTTTGTGTTCTTGGAATCCTTCAGGGCTTGTGTTTTTGGTGTATTCTTCTATGAGGGATTAGTAGTGGGTGAAATTATTTGATGTCATAAAAAGGGGAAAAACTTTTCGCAAAGTGAGTAGATCCAGAAGCCCTCCCTGGGCGAGGTATTCCCTAGGGTTCTGTGAGTGTGTGCAGGCTGTTTGTAAAAAGCAGTGTCCTTCCTAATGAGAAGGTGAAACTTTGGGCTGGAAAACAGAGTGCAATGGGCTATAATCTTGACTGGGATCTGAGAGCCAAGAGATATCTGGAGACTCTAACTGGAGAAAGGCAATGTCATTAAGTAAGTTTCTAGCACAGGATGGGTAGGGTTGGAGGAAGGAGGAAGGGGAGTCAGGAAGGGGGAAGATGTTGGCTAGAGGACAAGACCACAGCAACGACAAAGTGGAGGAAAGGCTGCCAAGGGGATTGTATCATACAAGTCTAGTTATTTTAGGCAGAAAAGAATTTAATCCCAAGACTTAGATGCTTACAGAAGTGTGGTTGGGCTGAAGGAAGTGGGCTCCCTACCAGGCCCCTAGTAATGACTCTCAACACAATGTTGCACAAATAACACTGCTCTGTTGCCAGTAGAGATCCAGGAACTAAGAACACCACTGGCCCCAGTGCTGGCTTCTAGGCATGAGAGAGCTTTAACCTTGCAGACAAAATGGACACTGCTTTAGCCTGTCCTCTCTCTACCCTCCCCGCTCTGAATTCAGTGAAACTGACTGGAGAACTTCAGTCACATCTGTAACCCAGAGGTAACAGCATCTGGGAAATGTAATTCATATCTTCTTAATTTCTGCAGTATAGATGGAAATCAGGGCAGATATTGAAAGAAATAACCAATTGGCCACAGTTTCCATGGGATGGCAAAGCGTACTAGGACATTAGGACTTCTTAGGTCTATTATCATAAACCTATACTGGAGAAACTTGGGCATTTTCATATTCTTTGTCATTTTGGACAGCTACCGTGAGTATGCAAAGAATGGTTTCAGCATATAGCTCAGGTTGGTGTTTACAAGAGGTAGTGGGGTTTTCAGGTGGGAGACCCTGCATGCTGGTTTGTGGCAGTAGAAATGATCTCATATAGTACAGGGGAGAGGGGAAAAGAATTGGGGACCAGGATACTAATGATCCTTTTCCACCTAGAAGCTCTAATCCTGAAGCTGTTCCCTGCTTCCATATCAGTTAGATTTATATTTTTTTTAAGATTTATTTAATTATCTATTTAAGATTTTATTTATTTATTTGACAGACAGAGATCACAAGTAGGCAGAGAGGCAGGCAGAAAGAGAGGAAGGGAAGCAGGTTCCCTGCTGAACAGAAAGCCCAACGCAGGGCTCGATCCCAGGACCCTGGGAACATGACCTGAGCCAAAGGCAGAGACTTTAACCCACTGAACCACCCAGGTGCCCCTATACTGTTTTGATAAAGAGGCCATTTTCTCACGCTCACATGTCATAGATGTGACTTATGTGAAGTGGATCAAGTCAAAGTTCTGCCAGGTGAGCATACCTTTGGAGAATGTTAAAGAACTCTAGACATGTTTAACACAATAATTAACTAACTGTCATATTTAAGGATGGGTATCTTGTTCATTCATTGATCATCTTCATGATATTTAACTTTCACTCATTTAATAGACATTTGTGGAGCACCTACTATGTGCTGAGCACAAGGGAAAACCAAGACAAAATGTTAACTAATGGTTAATGTTAACCAAGTCCATAGATATTAACTAATAATCCCTGATCAGTTACCGACCTCAACTGGCTCACAGTTTAGTGAGAGATAGGACAATAAATATGCTAAAACAATGTAGTGTTACTGATCAGGGATTATTAGTTAATATTTATGGAGAACTTATAATGATTCAGGTGCCGTGCTCGGTTCTTTATGTTGTCATTTAACCTTACAATAACCTTTGAGTTTGGTCCTATTAATAACCATATTCTAGACAAGGAAACTGAGGTAAAGAGAAGTCAGTAACTTGCTTTAAGTTGACTCAGCTGTTAAGTGGTAAGGGATAGTTCAAACCCTGCTGTATGACTGCAGAATGAGTTCTTTACAGCTTGTTGGGCTGTAGACACTGATGAGAACGCTAGCCCATGCTTTTCTTTGAGTTTGGGTGAGACCATTCAGAAACTTGACCCAGAAGGAGGAAATATAAATTGATGTGTGAGGTTGAGTTGGTGGAACTGGCCAGGAAACAAGTAGGGAATCATTTTGGGAGCAGA
>NW_019154786.1:8213-11363 GCF_002288905.1 Enhydra lutris kenyoni | reverse complement strand
TTACTAAGTCTATCTTATGTCAATGTGTACTTTGTTTTGCACACAGTAGTTAACTAAATTCAACTGCCCAAGATCTTAAACATTACAACTTTGTCAAAAATAGTTTTGTTATCTGTCCAGATTTTACCAAATTAAACTTCTTACCATGTCAAGTTTTACCTGCTGTCAATATTTTTGTGTATATTCTTTTTACCAAGTGTATTTTTTGGTGTTTTATTATTGCTGTTTTCAGTATTTCCAAGCTATATGATTCTTTAAAAATATTTTTACTTATAACTATCAGTTTGAGGATTTGTTGATTCCTTCAGTCATAATATTTACTAAGAAATGGATATGGTTTCACTTTATTGCAGAGCATAACAAATAGCATGGAGGACAAGGGGAGTTAGAGAGGAGAAGGGAGTTGGGGGAAATTGGAAGGGGAGGTGAACCATGAGAGACTATGGACTCCGAAAAACAATCTGAGGGTTTTGAAGGGGCAGGGGTTGGGAGGTTGGGAGAACCAGGTGGTGGGTATTGGGGAGGGCACGGATTGCATGGAGCACTGGGTGTGGTGCAAAAACAATGAATACTGCTATGTTGAAAAAAAAAAGAAATGGATAAAAGTTTTGGATGTAATTATCATCATGTTTTCATGATAGACATTTTGAACTTTCAAAAAATGATTATCATTTGGCTTAATAAGAGAAAAAAATTCCTGGATTCATTTGAGAAATAAAATTCTTACAGCTTTAGTAATTACAAAATAAGAATGCTAATTTCAAGAAATATCACAAACACCAGCATCATTTGGTCTATTGTGAAAGACTAATCATCCAGTTAAATAAAGTAATAGATATTAATTTCACTTGACCTTAGTAAAGATATAAATCCTATATATTATTTCTAAATCATGTATTTTTTATTATGGCCAAATATACTAACACATACCATTTTACCATTTACCATAACTGCTGCCATTTTAACCTTTTTTTTTTTTTTAAGTAGATGCCACACCCAGCATAGAGCCCAACACAGGACTTGAACTTACCGCCCCAAAGTCAGGACCTGAACTGAGCTCAAGAGTTGGACACTTAACTGACTGAGACATCCAGGCATGCTGTTAACCATTTTTAATGGTACAATTTAGAAGCATTAACTTTTATAATGTTAATCACCACGACCCATTTCCAGAACTTTCTCTTCATTCAGGACACTCTACACCCATTAAGCAGCAACTCACCATTTCCCCCTTCCCTCAGCCCCAGGTAACCTTTTTCCCACTTTTTGTCTCTATGCACTTAGTTATTCTTGGTACATCCCATAAGCAGATTCATGTAATATTTGTTCTTTTGTGTTTGGCTCATTACACTTAACGTAGTATTTTTGAGGTTCACATACAGAGCATGTGTCAAGATTTTGTTCTTTTTTAAGACTGAATAATATTCCATTGTATGCAGACACCACATTTGTGCATGCATTCCTCTGTTGAGGGACACTTGTGTTGTTTTCGGCTCTTGGCTACCGTGAATAGTAATACTGCTGTGAATGTTGGTGTGCAAGTATCTGTCTGAGTCATTGCTCTCCATTTGGGGAGGGGATGGTGAATACCTAGAAGTGGAAATGCTAGATCCTATCATCCAGTGTTTTGAGGAACTAACAATTTCACACAGCAGCTGTGCCGTTTGAAAGTGCACGCGGACTTCTGGTCCTCATGTCCTTACTGAAGCTTGCTGTCTTCAGCATTTTTGAGAATGGCCGCCCCACTGAGTGTGAAGTGGCATCTCATTGGGCTTTGCCCTGCATTTCTCCAATAATGACTAATCTGCACCTATTTGTGTATCTTCACTGGTGAAGGGTCTGTTCAAGTCCTTGCCATTTTTTTTTTAATTGGGGCTCTTTGTATTTTTAATTCTTGAGTTGTAGTATTTGTATATTCTGGATATTAACCTCTTATCAAATATATCATTTGAAAATATTTTCTCCCATTCTATGTTATTTTTCCCATTCTTGCTAATGTCTTTGATGCACAAAGTTTTTAAATTTGATGAAGTCGAATTAATTTTCTCTTCTTGCCCATGCCTTTGGTGTCCTCCTCCATGAAGTACCAAATCCAATGTCATGAAGAATTTTCCCTACGTTTTCCTTTATGACTTTTATAATGTTAGCCTTTACATGTAGGTCCCTGATACATTCCAAACTAATGTCTGTATATATGGTATTAGGTCAGAACCCAAACTCATCCTTTACCATGTAGGTATCCAGTTTTCCCAGGACCATTTGCTCAAATGACTGTTTTCTCCCCTATTGAATGGTTTTGGCATCTTGCTAAAAATAATTTCACAATACATGTATGAGTTTATTTCTGGGCTCTCTAGTCCATTCATTTGTATCTCCATCTTTATTCCAATACCATGTTCCTGTGATTACTGCGGGTGTAGAATAAGTTTCAAAATCAGGAAATGGGAGTCCGCCAGTTTTGTCCTTCTTTTCCAGGATGTTTTGGCATTTCAGGTTTCCTTGATTTTCAGCAAAGTGACTTTTGCATTTGCTCATGTATTTACCTTCACCAGAGATCTTTATATCTTCCTATGGGTTCTACTTGCTGTCTAAAGTTGTTTTATTTCCATCTGAAGGATATACTATTTCTTGTGGGAGAGGTCTGTGGTCAGGAATTTTATCAGATTTTGTTTATCCAGAAGTGTCTAATTTCTTTAATTTTTCCCTCAACAATGAAGGACAGTCTTGCTGGTTGTAGAATTCTCAGTTGACAGCATTCTTCTTTCGGCTCTCTGAACATGCCATCCCACAGCCTTCCGACCTCCCAGGTTTCTGGGGTGAAATCGCTGGCGATCTTCCTGAGGATCCCTGGCATGTGATCGCTCATTTCTCTCTTGCTGCTTTCAAGATCCTCTCTTTGCCTTTGTTTTTTGATAACTTCATTAGTGTGTTTCAGTGTGACTATCTTTGGGTTTACTCAACATGGAGTTTGTTGAACCTCTTAGGCTTACATAATTTATGTCTTTAATCCAATTTGGAAAAATGTTTACATCATTTCTTCAAATGCTCTTTCTATCCCTTTCTCTCCCTTGTCTTTTCCTAGGACTCCCATAATTCTTATGCGGGCTTGCTTGGGACTGTCCCACACATCATTGATTCTCTGTTTATTTT